>NW_005842278.1:1057473-1063635 GCF_000455745.1 Alligator sinensis
TGAGAGGCTACGGGACCTGAACCTGTTCAGCCTTCACAAGAGAAGGCTGAGGGGGGACTTTGTGACTGTCTATAAACTCACTGGGGGGGGACCAGAAGGGTTTGGGGGAGACCTTGTTTCCCCTAGCAGCCCCTGGGATAACAAGGAATAACGGCCACAAGTTGTTGGAGAGTAGGTTCAGATTAGATATCCATAGGAACTACTTCACTGTCAGGGCGGCTAGGATCTGGAACCAACTTCCAAGGGAAGTGGTGGTGGCTCGTACCCTGGGGGTCTTTAAGAAGTGGCTCAATGCCTACCTGGCTGGGGTCATTTGAGCCCAGTTTTCCTCCTGCCCAGGCAGGGGGGCGGACTTGAAGATCTACAAGGTCCCTTCCGACCCTACTTCTATGATTCTATGAATTTCCATGCTCCAATGCACTGGATTTCTAGTGCATCACAGCAGGTTCCATGCATGTATATAAGAGCCCTTAGAGACTAACTGATTCAGAGAGGCATGAGTTTTTGTGCACAGCCACCTACACTGGAATTGCAGCAGCGCTCTCTCCCACTGGTGTTTTCCTTGGTATTTAAATTCCTCTCTATTTTAAATCCTTGGTTTCTAAAAGTCCATTCACAGCATCTGACAAAGTAGGCTGTGGTCTATGAAAGTTCATGCCTTTCTGAACCAGGTAGTCCCTAAGCTGCTGCACTGCTACACTTTGTCAGGTGCTACAAAATAATTTTTTTTCATGAATTTTCTTTCTTTGTCACTTGCAGCAGTTGTCTCTGTATCTCTTTACCTGCAGTACAAGGAGTGTTCGTGGGTGCTTGTGAAGGTTCATTAATCACTGTTCACAAAATAGAGTGCAGTTATGTGGGCTGAGAGCCCCCTGTTCTGGGAACTGCTGGGGAACTCCTCCCCTAGTGATGGGAACACACCCCAGTAGAGATACCCCTAGAAAGCTGGGGGCCTATATGTTTGTGGATCTTAGAAGTTTTCTTTTTGCCCATAGGATATCAAGGGTAGGGAGAGGGGCTACTGACTACCCTTTCCACAGATCTCTTAAATGTTGATTTATTTTAATTTTTTTTTATTTTTTTGCTGCCCACTTTTCCCATTTGAATGTCAAACTGTCTCCTAAATAAAAGATTAGTATCACTAGTGACCACATTTTAAGACTAAATTAACTTTGTCCTGAACGTGTGGGCCCAACAACAGGGAGATACAATGGAAAATTGCATTCCCTGTTCAGCTTGTCCCAAAGACAGGAAAGGACAGAAGGGGAGGTGACAGGCAGAAGACTCTGCTTACTCTTACGTTTGGCCAGTGCTTAAGATAATGCCCGACATGGTGGGTCATTCAGATGTCAGAATTCATTACTAAGTCTTCTTTCAACATTTTTTTTAAAGTTGTAAAGTCAGGTACTCCCAAATCAGGAAATGCAGATTGTCATTTCTGATGAGGTTTTCTCTTTTCCCTAAATGTATTTTGATAGTCTTTGATTACAATCATCATAGACAGTCCCTTGCTTCCTTCAGTGTACCGGACATGCACTGTCCACTGAATAGATTTTTTTCACTTTCATATAGCATATGATATTTATAGCTGCTGTCTGCATATACACTGAATATGAAATTATTAATGATGCCCTTATGGGCCGTTCTCTAGAGCCCACATTTGGAGTGTTGTCCTTGAGCAGGGTCTAGATGGTGGTGTCCTTGCTTAGAAAAGCTAGAAAGACCAATTGCTATAAGCTAGAGAGCCTTAACAGTACATCTGAAAGAAACTAAATCTCAAGCAAGGTTAAGTAGCGAATCTAACTTATTTATTATGTTTTGGATTTATGAAATGGATGCAAAAATGCAGCAATACCCTTGTTCTGGGTACCCTTGGCTATCATGTCACAGGGCAATTGAATATTGAACATTTAAGTTTTATCATCAGGCCAAAGCTAGTTAGATATTGGAACAAAAGGGGATAATGTGAACAGTGTCCCCTACCTTCACAAGATATGACTCCGTGAACCATTGCTGCTCACCTGTAAAAAGATATACCATGAAGTGTTTCACAGGCCAGTCCAGATGAGCTCTTTCAGAGGCACTGGGTGAGGAGGGTTCCAAACCTCTGTGAAGGTCCTCTAAAACTTTTCTATTTTGATGTTATATTATTTTTAACTATTAGTTTTACATTATTTTTAGCTTTTATTTTACCATTTCAAAATTAAATGTAATAATGGTTTTAAAATAGTACTGTAACTGGCAATTAATAATTGGTAGTTACTACTTATCAAAATTAATTTGATAATTTTTTTAATTATTATTTTGTTTTGAAAGTATGAAGTGTTTTGCTGCAACACTTTCAAAACGATTTTTTAAATGTTTTGCTTTGAAACTACAGTTTTATTTAGACATTTTTCATCCAGCTGTAGGTTCAAGCCATTGTTTTAGTTATTTTTTAAGGAGGGCCCCTGAACAGTTGAACCTGGCCTACATTGTTGCCATTAAAACTGATAAGGGAAAAAGCATAACAAACAGTATTTATCTATTCAGTAAGTCACAAAGCATAGCTACTGTCCAAAGGCCTGATTAAAAGAAAATATCCTTTGAGGCCAGAATAAATGTCTGTTCCTATGTTTTCATCTCTTAAACTAATTTCTAGCTATATGATTCTGCCTAAACAGTTGTGTGAACGTTTGCCTGAATTTCTCATAGCACTAGTGTTGCTTTTTCTGTTAACAGGCTCAAATGCAATATGATACTTCTGTTACATGCTTCTCATTACTCTGCGGTGCAGTTCTCCATGTCTTTCACAGTGAGATCAGGGTGATGCAGTCAAGGGATGAGGGCCTCTTTATTAAAAACAGAAAATACATTTGGAGGCAACCTGTTTAAACTGTTATAAAGGATATGAAAATCATGAATCACAAATTCACAGAGAGGTACTTTCTCAGTGTCCTGACAGGTAGGACTATTCAAAAGATTTGCTTCATGGACTGGTTTTTAAAATGACTTCTATATTTTGTGGCAGTTCTGTGTAAGGGTTATCTAACCTATCTTAACAGCAGAAGTCACTGTTTGGCAATAGCAATTGTCAGAAATGCAGAACACAGCAATTGCAAGCAGGAAAACGTGGTTGAGTGTGTTGCATGGTGCATATTATTGATTATGTTTGATTATAAGAGATGTAAGAGAAAAGGAAATGCTGTTTATGTGTGTTTTATCAGTGGAAGCTGGACATGACTGTCAAATAGAGAACGTGCTTATCTTTTCACCTGATAGGACCAGGAGTTTTAAGTTTTATCATGCTTATAAAATGATGGCACAAAAAATCTAGTATTAATTCTTTGATCCACCTATTGGGTATGTAAGGCATGATGTGTCCTAAATTTTAAAGCTGCTGTTAACTGTCTATGGTAAGATTGGTATGGACTATGGGTATTTTTGTCCTTCTCCTTAGCAGGATGCACAGCCTTCTTCCTTGGATCTCTTGAGCACTTTTAATAACCTCTGCAGCAGCAGGGCATTGACCACCATAAGTCCCCTGCTTTACCTGTGGCAGGTTAGGTTGTCACGTCTTGCCATTGTCAGGCTTGACTGTGTAGTTTGTCTAATAGGTTAGGCTAGTGGTGCTCAACCTCTGATCTGCAGGTGAGATGTGGCCCGTGGAGCCATGACATCCAGCCTGAGAGGCTTCCCACAGGTCTTGAAATTTGCAGCGAGGGAGCAGTGGCAATATCACCACCCTCTGCCACTTACAGATTCCCAAGCCCTATGTGGGAGGTCGGCACTCTCTCTTATGTCTCTTATAATTCCCAAGCCCCTCTCCCTGCCCCCTGACTATCCATACTGGGGCTGGGCCACCCCCGTCCTGCCTCACAGCTGGGCCATGTCCCCTCCCTCCACAGGGTCAGGACAAAACCAGGCCATACCCCCACCTTCCCTCGCACAACCGGATCAAAGCCAGGCTACCCCCGCTCTTATCCATGTGGCTGGATAGGACCCTCCCTGGGACAAGTCCAGCTCATGGATGGATTGGGTACTGCCCATCTGGCCCACTGGGGAGGAAGTTTGGCTACTACTGGATTAGACAATGGATTTGCATAGGAAGGTTTGGATAGGATGATCCTGCCTCGGGCAGGGGCTGGCCTACATTACCTCTGGAGGTCCCTTCCAGCCCTGGAATGATTCTATGAAAACATGGTACAAAATACATCCTATGCCACAGCTGATACTTCACAAGAATGATCTTTTGCAATAGGTAATCAGGAGAAGAAATTCTTTATAGTTGCACACTTTGCAGCCTTAAAAGATACTCTAAGCAAGAGTTGGAAGGTGGTGTCAGAGGGAGGAGCAAACTGAATCACTACTTCTAGAACATCTGTCAATATCCTCTTATAATTTGACTGGTGGAGTATATGGTCGGTATGCATTTACCCTAAGGGAATGTCACAGAGCAGGAAGGAGGTGGTATGTGTAGACAATAAGGCAAGTCAGGAACAGTGAGAGTTAAAAGTTTGCAAGTCTAAAGTTCTGTGGGAGCCGGAGCGCATCAGAACATTTGGGATCTGTTCAAGAACTTCCTGAGGTGGATAGTACAAATTAGCATGGAAGATAAAAGCATGTATGATCAAACCAGAAACAACAGATTTGTAGGTATGCTGTAATTGAATATGTTCATAAATCTGTACATTGTAAAGGGGAATGATGCCAATCATGAGGACAGCATGTAAGACCAACACCTGCCATAATAGACATAGAAAGGTATGTAGCAATGTTGCCTTTATAAAGGTCATTAATCACTAAATTGTAAGATGCAATCATGCAGGTTTGATGCAAACGCTTCTCATGTATAAAAGAGTGGAATAGAAATGCACTTTGGATTTGTGTTTAACCGCACACTCTCCCTGCTGTGAGGCAGTATGATCACCTGGATGAAAGTATACATAAAAGCTACACTAGGTTTATAAACACTGAATCACTGGTGCAAGCTTATTCAAAATGCATTGTAGTTGGATCTAACACACACGTGGAGGCAGCAACCATATGTAGGGTGCAGACCATATGCAATGACTGCATTAACCCCTGCTGTACCTGCACTACTGCATCTGGACTTAGCCCATGGGACTTCTTGTGATTCACACATGACCCGCAAGAAGCCCCATAGTTTGGATCCAGTTCAAGGGCCTGGGGGACTTTGACATCTCTGTACTAAAGGATAAGAATAAAGATTCATACATGCACTAAGCACATGGCCCATGCAGGTTGTCAGCCTCTTGCTAACATAGTGTCAATATTCATGCAATAACTCATAAAAGTGAGCAGAACATTTATTGCTGATTTACACCGCAAGCAAACCTACTGATATTAATAAGGCCAAAGGGAATGCAAGTCAATGTTGCATTCAGTTCCTATCCTTTAGTTTTTACACAACCAACCACATACGTTGGCACTTGGTGCCATCTACTGGACTGCATTTCTATTACCAGAAGAGAGTTTTAAGTTCATATTGGAAGTCCTACACTGGTTCAAGCTATATTTTAGTATTCAGTATTCTATATTTCAGTATTTAGTATTCAGTATTCAGTGACTGTGGATCATTTCTGCTTATTTTTTAAGTGCCAATACCAACAACATGAGAAAAGAATTGTTTGATGTATATTATAGAAGACTTAAGAAATTAACCAGATTTAGAGTTAATATGGAAAATGTATGGTTTATTGTGTGTGTTTCTGTTCTCTGACTGCATCATTCTGACCCAGAATATTAAGATTTTAACTTTTATAAATTTCTTAGTTTACTTTCTTCTTAATCACTGGACATAAATAATCCATTAGGTACATCCCATATAAAGATCTTGTTCTACCTATATTTTTCTGTATAAATTAAGGAAAATTAATATTCTATCATTCGTATATTTTTTGCATCTTGAAGAACTTGGTATTTCCTCTAATTGCAGGTAGTTTAGGTGCCTCTAGGTCCCTATGTCAATTTTGTGGCTTGATGAGGTGAGGTAAAATGACACCTATCATTTATTTATTTTTCTGCCTGCTACTGAGGTTTGACTTGCACAAATGACTGGTACAACATCCATGTAGTTGATTCAATAAAAAATATCACCCCCCAAAAATCCTTGCCTCCTGTATAGTTCCATAATGGCTACACCATCACTCCAACGCTACT
>NW_005842278.1:1063666-1065401 GCF_000455745.1 Alligator sinensis
AAAAATGCTGTCTAATATACCAAGTAGAGGAATAACCTGTGGTTTTAAAAATATTGTGAATACAACATAGTTATGATTCTAAAAGGGAATGGAATTCATCCTATCAAGTTACATTTAAAGGCTAACATAGTATAACTCAATGGGACATTTTGGTTTGTGCTGAGACCTACTGGAAGAACTGATTGCAGAGTGGAGATTAAGCTAAAAGTTAGACACGATGATCATCCCAGGAAGTAAAGACAAAAAGAGGAAATAAATTGAAGTGGACCCAGAAAGTACTTCTGTCAGCTGCCATTTGGTAATGGGTCAGGGAGAGAGTGCAAACCAGGTAGAACCGCCAGAGCTTTTATAGTTAAGATTTCTTGATCTATGCGGCTAACATAATAATCAAGTTCCGCCTGTCAGCTGAAGCTTAAGTGCCATCAGAACAGCTTCATTTGCAGCAGGCTCTGATTTAGCACTTAAGGCTAGGGACAGAAACTACACATAAACTGGTGTAAATGATTGGAAACTGATTCAAATCTGTAACACAACAGAAACTCAGTGCACATAAACCACTTTCAAAATGACTAAAATCAGTGTAAGATAAATCTGGATGGATGTAGTATCAGACTGAACTGATTTAGAGTAAACCAGTTTATTGAACTTCTGTCCCAGATACCCTCCAGGTTCAGGTTAACTCACAGTCCCCAAAGATGCTTTGTATCTCTCCTGGAAGCCCCTGGTTTATGGCCTGACCCACTGCAGGCATGTGGCTGCATTTCCAGAATCAAACATAATGTTGGTTCACTCTACACACATAGACTAAGTTGCGAAGATTGAATCAATTCAACCTCTGGCTTTTTGACAGTCTGTCTTCTTCCTCCCTCATTTGTCCCATCTAAATGGGGTCACTATTGCAGATCCTGGCTTTGGTCATAAGTCTCTTCTTCTTCCAACTCCTTCTCTCTCATGTCCCTCTCCACTATATCTCTCCATCTCATCTTCGGTCTTCCTCTTCCCCTTCTCCCTGGTAGTGCCATTCTGGTAACTTATTTTCCCACATATTTTTCCAGACTTCTTTGAACATGCCCCTACCATGCCAGACTTCTTTCTTGCACTTTCTTAGATGTCTCCACTGTTACCAGATTTGCCCATTACTTTGGGGTGTGCTCATTTATTAGGGATAGTTTCTAGGGTCTTGGTAATTCTGTCAATGTGCTGCTTGTTACTATATGGAGCTGTATCTCTCCCTTCTGCAAGCCCTCACCCCCAATGGAGCTATCTTGCAGGACTCAGTTTCAATGGGTCTGGGTTCCTCCAGTCACCAAATCAGTCATACACACAAACACACACAAATTAACGTGACACGCCTGACCTGGCCGGGCTGATCAGCATGGACAGGCTGACACCCTCATATGCCAAGAATCAGTTCATAAGAGCAACAATAAAATGCAGTCAGACACAAGCACACAGGTGAACAGAATCCCTCTGAATCCGGCTGGGTGTCCAGCTGACACCCTCATGGGCCAGCATTCAGTTCATAAGGGCACATCTGAGTCAAACTGGGTCAATCAGCCTGTACAAGCTGATCCCCTTATGTGTTTCAAACTCAGCACGTCCCAATCTTTGGCCTCTTGATGAGCAGACCCCATAGCATTTTTGGCTTCACAGGGATCTTTAGCATAGGTAAAAGAAGCGTTGCTGCAGAGCACGGGAAGAAAGAGAAGCAGAGAAGGAAAAATATACACAACTA
>NW_005842278.1:1065502-1070680 GCF_000455745.1 Alligator sinensis
GAGAGCGAGCGCTGGGATCTCACCTAGTCCACGGTACTCAGGCTGCAAAGCTGACAGGCACAGTCTGTAGCACAGTCCTTGAAGGGAGAGATGATCTGTTCTTCCAGCGTCCCAAGAACAACAGGGGATGGTGTCAGCACAGGAGTTTTTCTTCTTTCTTTCTTTTTCAAGCACCCACACTTTTTACAGATTTTTATACCCTCAGTTCAGCTGCTTCGAAGCACCCTCAATTGTGTAAATCATTGTCTTTTCTATTGACAAGGGGTTATCTGGTTTGGAACATCTCAAGAAACTGATTGATAATCAGGAAACACTTAAGATTAGGGAGTAACCCAAATACTTGGGAGCCAGCTTGAAATTCCTATGGGTGGCAGATATACTGATGGGATATCTCATGGTTTCTTCAGGAACAATAGATAGCTTGCAGCATCAGGATTTTGGATTTTTACTTGTTGTGCACAAGCCTCAGCTTAGCATGACTTTTCCAGATCTTACTATAGTCTTTTAACAGACTTAAAACAATTATTGGGGTGCTCATAACCTTTTGTGGAGAGGACTCCCACCAGTCGTCTCGGGAAAGATATGACAACACCTGGGATTAGGGCTCCAGCAGGCTGGTAGGGCAGTTGTTTCACTCTTGTCACCCTTATCTGGAGGGTCTTAGGTGTGTCTCCCACTGCATCTTAATCAGTTTCATTTATGTAGAGGAGGGGAGGGAGGGGGGTGAGTCAGACAGACTGCATCCTGTGCCAGGGTTCCCAAGAACACACAGCTGAGATGTAACACCACTACCTTCACCAATCCTGTGATATAAGTATTCCTCACTTTATCTTCATCAGTCCGCACATCCATCGGAGCATTCTTGTCTCTGTCACATTCAGTCTACTTTCTTGAGTTTTCTTTAGGGGCCATGCCTCCTCTCTGTACAATAGCAGACTCACACATCTTGTAGACTTTCCCTTTCAGCTTCACTGGTACTCTCCTGTCGTATGATATTCCTGTCATCAATTTCCAGTTTGTCCACCCTGCTGTTATTTGATGGTTCAACTCGTCATCTAACTGCATTCCTCTGAACAGATGACCCTAGATACTTGAACCTGTCAAAATTTCAAACACGTTTCTCCTTGATGATCACATTTCCAACATCTGGTACCTCCGAGAATATACAGTGCATATGTTTAATTTTGGATCAACTAAACTTTATTCCTCTTCCATCTAGCACTTCTTCCATTGGTCCAATCCAGCTTGCACTTCCTCTAAACTCTCAGCACAAATGACCATTTAATCTGCAAACATCATATTCCAGGGTGGTCTCCTTCTTACTTGTTCTGTAAACACATCCATCATGACTGCAAATGGGAATGGGCTCAAAGCTGACCCTTGAACTTTTTGACTGTCTGTATTAGCCTAAATGTCTACAGTAGTCCTTATACCCAGACTTAGCAACAGTTTGGCCAATAGGGAAGCAAAGAGAATTTCTATGATTAGTTGACAAGGTTCTTTGGGTAAATGTGATATCTTTTATTAGACCAACTAAATAGTTGAAAAAATGTTCTTTGCAAGCTATGTCCTTAGACCAACACAGCTACAACCAACATCTCCGAAACATGGTATGATTAGTTGAAAAACTTCAGAAAAAGTCCTGTCCATTACTAGGTGTCAGGCTCCTTTCTATCTCAATTCTTTTTTATTGTTCCACTTCTTCATCACTGGCCAGCTGCTAATTCTCCTTGTCTGTAAGTTGGAGTAACATGTCCTCTTGTGAAAAAAGCACTTCTCCCCTTCACTGATTCTTAGATAGGGCATTCCATGAAAGGTAGCTAGTAACTGTAAGTTATCAATTTCAGGGTGTGAGCACACAACATTTTTACACATTTTTACATTTTACAGTGTTTTTTAAATGAAACTCAACTCAAAGCAAAACACTGTTCCATCTAAAAGTTGAAACAGAAGTTGAAGCAAAATGGTGCTGTTTTGTGCAGCCCTAATGGGCATATATCAGTGTTTGGAAAGCAATGACTGAAGTTAAAATTCATCAGATGAATGTTTAAAAAGTCCTATTTGAAAATATTCTCCTGACATCGGCTATTGAAACTGCAAGAAACAAATTGAGAGTCACCAGCATCTCTGTTTTTCCACTTGTGCAGATGCCTTAAGCATAACAGAAGGTTTTTTTCATCTAGATATTTGCTATTTTGATACAGCCTGTGGAGTAAACAATGTTCTTCAAGACTCTTCTGAAGAACCTGAGGAGAGTGTAAAGCCTATAGCAGTAGCGGTTTAGATGCACTGAACCATCTAGGGCTGTGTGTGAAAAATGTCATTGCCTACTGAGCAGTTAATGTGACCATCTATTATGGCAAAAAATGTTCTGTGCTTTGGAAACTGGAGGATAAGAAGCTAAATACCAGTCAGGTGAATGGTAATTGCCTTGCTTTCCACAATATGGCAAAACACTACATTAAGTTACTGAGTTTTCATGTTGAAGGCATAGCAATAAAGACCTAAAATGCATTTACATGTGGAGCAAAGAATGAAAAGCAACTGAAATGTTATAGCATAAGGTTCCTAAACATATTCCATTTTGCTGGTAAGGTCTTTTCCCTGTAGTTAAGGTGTTGCTTCCTAAGTGAAAAAACTATAAATGTGTACATCTTTTGCAGTTAGGATTATGGAAATGTAACAATGTTATTTTGATATTCACTAGAGTGCAAAAGAATAAAATCAGCATGAAGTCAACTATTCCTGAATGTCACAATATTGTGTGCATCATTAATAGCTATCCCCTGAAGTGGGAATGCAATGTCACTATAATGATGGGCATCAGAATAGAGTGAAATGCAGAGATTAATTATACTGTTATTATAGAGCAGGGGTTGGCAACACATGGCCCAATGGCCAGATTTGCTCTGTGGACATGCTAGATTTGGATTGCAGAACTGAGGACTTCACCTGCCCTGGCTGGTGAGGAGCTGCAGCCAAGGCTCATGGGTGGGGAAGAGTGATGGAAGGGAAAAGCTGCAGCAGCCTGGAGACTCCAAGCAGCCTGACTACAGGAACTAGTTAGGAAACTGTCATGCCAGGTCGTGGGCTGCCAGGTCTGGGGAGGACACTTGGCATCTGGGAGAGCAACCAGGATCAGGAGGAGAGTGTGTAATACAGATGCTGGCAAAGCCAGGAATCCAGAAGCCAGGAGGTCCATCCAAGAAGCAGAGTCAGAGGGCCAAGGAGTCAGTACAGAGTTAGAAAATAAGCCAGGTCAGGTATCCAGGAGAATAAGCTTGGATTCAGACCTCGAGGAAGAGGCTTGGTTAGGAAGCTGAAGGTTCAGGCAGAGCATGGAGTCTGAACCAGGTTGAGAAGCTGAGGGATCTGGTAGAGGCACAAGCTGTGACAAGCAGCAAAGCAGTGTGGGTACAGGTTGAGCCCCATTATCCAGACACTTCCCTTCCTGTGTTGGGAAATGGAAGGTCAGCTTAACTTAACTGACCACTCAGGCGGCAGGGAGTGGGCAGATGGCTAGGCCCTGAAGGAGGCTTCTGGCTACTGGTATCTAGTCTGGGGTGCTTAGCTGAGCAGATGGGGCTGAGTGACTAATCTGGGCAAACCAAGGTCTTGGGTTTGAGACAGTGGCCTGACAGAAAACCACCTAAACCCTAGTCCTAACTGGGAGATCCCTATCCACCAAAAAAAGGCACTTAATGCCAAGAGTAAGCGAGATGAACCACAGGGATCCCCCACACAGGGTTGGGGTGGGAAGTCTCCAAGCAGGGGAAACAGCCTTTTTTGGGATGGAAGGGTCCTTTTTATCTAGGGATATCTTGAAAGCTAGGGGCTTAGCGGTGAGGTTTCAAGGCTTTCCAAGCCTGTAGTCAGGCTTCTCGGGGTCATCTGCTGGAAGATGGAACAGCCTAAACTAGGATTAGGGTTAGGGTTAGAGAATGGGAAAAGTTAAAAGCTGTTTTTCTTCCTGGGATTGGTAGTGTTAGTATGTCCACACAGGGTACTGCCTGATCTCCTAGTTCTCGCCTGCCACTACTTCGATCTTATTAAAGAAATGGGGAGGGAAGAGATGTTGCAATGATTAGTACCTGTGGAAGGACCACGCTTAGTCTTTTTCATAATCTAGGTGCTTTTTTTTTATTCTCTCTTTTACAGAGGACCGGAGGGGAGGCAGCAGCTTGTCCGGACTGTTCCTGGGATCACCCCCGTGCTCCAAAGAGGGTCCCCGGTGGCTCAATCTATCCGGTAAGTGCCAGCAGATGTTTTACCTGATTATGGTTGTGCCTGTAATCAGCCCCAGTGGGTTTCCAGCTCTATGCCAAGTGCCCTATCTATGTAGGGTGTCCTCGTCTGCCTCTTCTTATATGGGCCGCTCGCTGCAACCCCCTGCACTCACAGTCATTGCCTGCTCCAAATAATAAGTGAAAGGGAAAAAGATATAAAAGGTTTCTTTCTTTGCCTGCGTCTCAGCTCCCCACCACCAATTAACTCATTAGTGGCTCGTTACGGGCGCCGCCCAGTCTCTTTTGCTGCGCTCTGTGCTGGCGCGGGAAAGGGAATCTCCCCGCAGTTGGGCTCACAGCCCTCAGACCCAGATCCCCTCTCCCCTTGAGTTATGGGGGTGACAGGCAAGGTCTCTTCTGGGGTCTTAGACTTGCAACCCCCTCTTGCTTCAGCGTTGCCTCGCTGCATCCCTGTGCAGAACTGCGGCTTCTCCCAGCAGGGCGGCTGAGTTTTCCCCGGACTCACCGCCACTCCTGTAGGCTCCTGGTAAGTAGGGAGCGTGGTTTGCCAGCCCCAAGGCTCTGTAGTCCCTTGGTCAGCGTTGGCCTCATGTTGCGGATCCCTCCTTCGAATCTTTCCTTGCGGGAGCCCCCAGCAGCTCCTCTCTTCTCTCGTGGTGCCCAAAGGCAACTTTCCCTAGGCATCGTCCTCTTCATATCCCCAGGCGCCAAGCCCCATTGGCTCTCCGTGGGTGTGGGGGCAGCTCTTCACCCCGCCAGGCCATAATCACTACCAGCTGTGAGATTTCTCAAGTAACAGGGCTTCAGTTGGGAACTCTGTTACAGGCAGGACTTCCAGAGTTATAGTTAGGACACCAGTAGCTAGGAAAGTCCACACTGGGAGTAAGTGGGATGTATCCTGAGCCTGACCTCTCCCCCCCCCCCCCCCCCC
>NW_005842278.1:1070690-1095219 GCF_000455745.1 Alligator sinensis
ATAGTTTGGGATGGAAGGGATGCAGGATTGGGGGTGGGACGTTATCTCTTGCTCCAGGACTGTTTTGGCAGCTAAGGACCTACTGGCTGGGTTGAAGGGTAGGGTTTAAAGGCCTACCAAGTCAGTTTCTGTAATTGGGCTGTTTGAGACATCTTGTCTGGGGCTGCTAGTGCAGTTTAGGCTAGGGAATAGAAAAGGTTTAGAACTTTCTTTCTGCTTGGGATTTGTAGTGTTCCTGGGGTTATAATTAGGGACTTGGTAGCTGGGGCAATTTTTGCTAAGGGTAAGCAGGTTGGACCCTTGGACATCCCATCTACTTATGAGAATGGGAGTGTTTCTGGCAGTGGAGTCAGTCATGGGGGTTCAGAGTGTTCAGCTCCAGAGCTGTTTTGGCTTCTAGGGATTTCCCCGGCAAGCTTTGCAATTGGACTTGGGGGCTTTCTAAGCCTGTCCCTAGAGTCATGTTGCTAGGGTCTCCTGCCTGGGGCATCTCAGTTTAGGACTAGGGTTAGAAAATGGGAAAGGTTTAGAGATAACTTTCTGCCTGGGATTAGTAGGAATTCCAGAATTAATTATAGCCAAGACACTGGTAAGTGGGGCATTCAATGCTAAAATAAGTGGGTTGGAAATTGTGGCCCCACAGCTAGTGGCTGGGTCACATATAGACTATACATATGATATACAGTCAGGCTCCTTGGGGTCTTCTGCATGCTGCTGCTGGAGAAGCCCGAGCTAGGACTACCTGTAGGGTTGAGGTTTGGGTTGGAATAAGGCAAAGGGTTAGAGTTGCCTTTTTGCTTAGGTAGAGCTCCCAGAGTAGTAGTGAGGATACAGATAGGTAAGGCACTCTGTGCTAAGAGTAAGGGGATGGACCCTTCGGCCTGCCACCTAAGGGTGGGGTTGGAGAGGTTCCAATGGTGGGAGCCAGGCATGGAGGAGGCAGGGTTCCTTTTTGCTCCAGGTCTGTTTTGGGTACTAGGGCTCTTGGCTGCCATTTGCAATAGGATGTGTGGGTTTCCAAGCCTGTTCTTATAGTCAGGCTGCTTGGGGTCTCCTGCCTGGGGCCATGGGACAGCCTGAACTAGGCTTGGGGTTAGAGAATAGCACAGCCATAAGTAGGACAGTCCATGCTAAAAATAAGTAGGAGGGATGCTGTGAACCTTACCTAGTGTTGGGGACTAGAGGATTCTTAACAGTGGGGACAGGCTTTCAGCTGGGAATGTTTCTTTTATTCCAGAGGTGTGTCGAGTTTTAACAGTCATGTTTAGTGGCTTTCCAAGCCAGTTCCTCTAGTCAGACTGCAGGGGTTTCCTGCCTGGGGCTGCTGGAGTAGCCCTGGGCTAGTGCTAGGGGAATGGGAAAAACTTAAAACTTATCTTTCTGTTTGGGATTTATGTGACTCCTAGAATTTTAGGGCTCCTATAGACAGGTAGTGAGGCTGCCCTGATGTGCTGTAAATCCAGTGTTTTGGAGCAGACGTGGTTAATTGAGTCTGCTGGAGCGCAGAAATTAACATACTCCAGCAGCTTCTAGTGCCATGTGTATCAGAGTCCCTGGGCTGAAAAATGGAAGTGGGGCATTTTAACCTAAAGCTCATTCAATAATCTTTAATTCAAAGCACCCCACCACCATTTTTCAGTGCGGGAGCACTGATACATGTGATGTTTGAGTACTTTTAATGAGCATTGCTTGTTAATTCCAGTTCCCCCCCCGTCACAGAGCACATTTATAAATGCCCATAGTGTGCAGAGAGGTTGGCAGGCCAGTCCATGCCAAGAGTAAGCTGGATGGACCTCAAGGCCCCCACCTAGGGTCTCATGGGTGGTTCCCAAGAGAGAGCTCAGAATTCAGGTGAGTGTATTCCTTTTGCTCCAGTGTTGTTTCGGTAGTCAGCTATTTCCTGTCTGGGCTTTATGATGGGATTTGAGGGATTTTCCAAGCTGTCACAACCCAAAGGTGTGATTTTGTTTTGTGTGTGCTTTGGCACCACTGAATTATTTTCCCGCCTATTTGCAGCTTTCTTTGCAGTGTGCATTTCTTCTTTGCAGCACAGAAATGCACTTTGCAAAGAGTTCCCGCCATTTGTATTATAATTTGAGCCCCATTATTGGCTTGCGTGAAATTATTCACACGTGGCGGCTAGCGATTGGCTTGCTAGCCGTATAAAAGGCTTGAGTGGTTTCCGCCCAAGTTGGAGGACTCCATGAACACCAGGAGGAGGAGACTTCACGCTGTGTGAAGATCTCTAAGCACTGCGAAGCCTATCGGACCCAGCGCATTTCAAGCAGGCAACAGGGGTCTGATCAGCCTCTAGCCTCTCCCTGTCACCGTTCGCAATCCTCGACGTATCCCTCTCCCTGCGCGCAAAAGGATCCACGGAGCCTCGACAACTCCGTGGGAGTGATCCGAATATTGTCTGAGTCCTCAAACGAGGATTTAAGCGGAGCTGTGCCTGGGAAACTGTCCAGCCTACACCGCGACCATCTTCGGTGTAAGTAAACAATCTTGAATCAACCATTAAGCGTCCGTGCCTAATTCTAGCGTGTCGCCTGTTTTCTCCGACCCAGCGTGCCCGGGCTGCTGGCCACAGCCCGTGCGGCGCGAAAAAGGGCCCGGATCGCTCCCGGCCCGCACACAAGCCAGTTCAGGTACTTAAAGTTTCCTGTCTTGAACTCTGGGAATATCCTGAGGTATGCGAGTGGTTATGGTATTAGTAAGCTGAGTAGGGTAAACGTAGGTTCTGGTGCCTTTGACCAGGCACTTTCTCTTAAGCATCACAGGCTTTCTATACATGTGCTCTGGGGTGGAGTGGGGATGCTTTAATTAAAGCGATTCTGAGAACCACTGTAAATACCTGCAGGATTATGTGTGTTCCACATCCTGCATTTCAAAAGGGGCGCTTTAACTAAAGCTCTTTTGATAACTTTAGTTAAAGCTCCCCTGCCACCACTTTGAGATACAGGGATGCTGAATATATGGGTCGAGGAGACTACTGCAGTGTGCTAATTAGCACGCTCCAGCAGACTCAGTTAATGGAGTCTGCTCCAAGGCATGCTGATTAGCACACATTGGAGCAGAGGTTCGTCATGTGTATGGGTGCCCACAATGCCTAAAATTTAGCTGCTTTACCCACAAGAACCCAAGACTAATCAAACCTTAGAGGTAGCTAGGCTTTCTATACACGGAATGGGGAGACCTGGATGCTTTCTAAGGATGATTCAGGCCACTTAGGTGATCATCAAGGAGGTGTCTATAACCAGCCAAGAAAAAATGCTAGCTGCCTGAACTCCCACTACTCTTCAGAGAATAGGTGTCAATTTTCAGGCTGTAAGGGAGGCATTCTGGCAGAAGAGGGAAGCTGTCTGCTTGAACCAAAATACCTAGCTGACAGCAATATTGACGCAAGTATGAAGCATAACATTTGTTCAATTTCAAATGCTGATTTAGAAAAATAGGTCTGGAAGGGATCTCAAGAAGTCATCTAGTCAAAACCTGTGTCCAAAGCAAAATTCTCCCTGTCTAAACCATTTTGTCTTAACCCTGTCTTAAAACCTTCTAAAAGTTGAGGTTCCATGACCTAAAAACTTCCTAATATTTAAACTAAATTTCTGTTATTTCAATGTAAAGCTGTTATTTCTGGTCCTCTTCCCCTGAAGCACTTTATAATCACCTTGCAGCTGTTTGATGACTCTTATCAAATCTTCCTTCAAACTTTTCTTCTCCAGACCAAATAAGCCCACTTCTTCTAACCTTTTCTTGTAAGTCATGTTCCCAAGACCTCCAATTTGTGTTGGTTAACCACTACACTTTCTAATTTGTCCAAATCTTGAAATTGTGTGGAGCCCAAAATAGAGCACACTATTCCCAATAAGGCCTCAGCAGTCCTGAGCAGCTTGAAAAGCTGTTGGTGGTGACCATCTTTTGCCCAAGAGACCTGTGTGGTTGATCAAGCATCACAAACAGGCCATAAACTGAGGATCTACAAGAAAGAAATTGTTCAGTAGTTGCCTGTGACTGCAGGGGCCTGGACTTGATGGCTCAGGTCTCTTCCAGGCCTAAGGGCCTGATGTTCCTACTAGCCTCATAATAAGAGAAGTTGCTGAGAGAGCCAGCAAGATGGATGTGCATCTGTGGCCCAATGGGTTATTGACATTAGACAGTCATTGATTCAAGAAAAGAAAAGAAAAATGACTCTGGCATCATAAGCCAAGAACCAGGATGGTCTCCACCCGCAGTGGGGGTGAGACAACTACCATTTGCCAGAGAGAGAGAAGAGGCTGCTCTCCAGCAAAAAAGTTCAACCTTTCCATTTGTCAAAGACTCTGTGACTTCTAGAAAATCAAAAAAAAAAAAAAGGTGTGGGAGGGAGGAAGGTGATTAAGCTGAATCTATGACATGGTTTAATGGTACTATAGTGGCAAAAAAAGGACTACTTTATGCAGGTCAGGGCCCTGGCAGATGTTACACTTAAGATGTGATTAACTTGTTAATTACTCCATAAATTGTAACCCAGCCCCACATTCATACAATTAATGGCACAACAAAATGGGAAACCACCAAAATGGGAAGCCCTAAAAATATGCCACAATATCTGTATAAACTATTTGCATTGTGTCTTAAACTGAATGTATGGCAAGGTAGCTCCATCATGTAGCCAGCTACATAGCAGGGCATGTTTGACAGGTCTCCTGGCTTGGCAGTAGGGGTGTGTGGAATGGGCTGTATTTGGTTTGGATTTGGCCCAAATCGGGGACAGCAATTCAATTAGTTGATTCAGATCACTGTCCCAATGCAATTTGGCCAAATCTGAAGATTCGATGCGATTCAGAGAATCAGCAATTCAGCCATAGACACAGCTTTAAATATTTTTTCTACATACCTCAAGGTACCAGACGTGGCTCGTGAATGCTGCAATGGTGGAGTGGATGGAGTATCCCACAGGAATGCAGGGGGTTCTCCTCCGTATGCTCGGTGGCAAACCCAGAAGTGGACCAAAAATAATTTCTGGGTCCACCACTGAGCACATGGGGGACCCCTCTGCACTCCCCTCTGGCTTGGCAATTGGCAGCAGGGGGACCCCAGGTGCCCCTCCAGACCCAGAACACCAGTCACTGAGCCGGGGGGTAGAGGGAGGCCCCCCACATACTTCTGGTCCACTTCTAGGTCCACTGCTGAGAGTGCTGGGGACCATCTTGTGCTCCTGTGGGATGCTCTATCCACTCCAGCATCTCATCATTCATGAGCCGCCTTGTACCTTGAGATATGTAGAAAAAACATTTAAAGCTGTGTCTATGTCTGAATCATTGAATCTTTCCGAAACTCTCTAAATCAACTCAGAGGGTTTCATTTTGATTCAGAGAAATTAAAGGGTCTCCTGATTCAATTTGGATTCACAGATTTGGCCACCGAATTGGGCCAAATCTCTGCCAAATTGAATCAATGACTGATGCTTCGCACAGCCCTAGTTGGCAGGCTGACAGCCGGGTGGTGCAGCCCTGCCTATGGAGCTTATCAGTTGGGCTGGGGTGCCAGGTAATGAGGACCTACAGGGCTCCCCATGCCCTGGCAGGGGGCTTGTCTTGTTCCACAGGCTGAGAAGCCAGGCACATTCTGGTCCCAGGTGATGAGCTGTGGGATTCCCTGCAGCCTGACAGGTTTCCTGCCTTGCCTTACAACTCCCAGGGAGCTGCAGAGCAAGGCACTTGAAACATTGCAGCCCTGGAGACCCTGGGACTGGGGAGAGGTTCCCTGATCCCAGAGTACCCATGTGCTGGGACCTTTAAAAACCGCATGGACAGACCAGCTGCACACGTGGTTTTCTGACATCCCCAGCACAAGGGGCGCTGAGCCCAACCCCATGGCAGTCTTGGGGCTGAGACCCACAATCAGCTTCAAACCGGTCCCAGGTCTGGGGCCCACATTCAGCTGATTTCCATTCCCAACCCTACGGACTGCACCAGTCTCCAACCAGCTCCATTGCAATCGAGGGCTGAGACCGACAGTTGGTTGATTATCAGTCCTGGCCTCAGGACTGCACAGTTCACACTGGGCTACAGACATCCAGCTTTCAAGTTGCTGGTTCAGGGTGAGCTCAGGATTATGCACTGGCAAGTAGTAATAGCACTATTAGGATTTGATCTCTGATCCCAAAATCACGCATCCTGCCATGCACATGTGGCATGGCAGATGGCACAATTGTTGGGATTGGTGTCAGATCTCATCGTGCCATTAAATGAACGTGTGCCAGGGGCCTCAGATACTACAACAACCTTCCCCGGGGGTGGATGGAAGTGGAATAAATTCTACTCCACCAGTTTCCAGGCTGTTTGCAATTACCACATGCTGCTAGTGGTATACTGAATCTGGAAAGTGTGCGTGCGTGCGTGTGTAGATTGAGATGCAGAATCTATTCTGTGATGCCTTTTCAGGTTTTTAAACATGAAATGTTTTAAAGTCAAATAGTCTCATATGCTATATGTAATTTTTATAGTAAAGATGTCTTTATTCCAAAATAATAACGTGTTAGCCAGACAACTACAAAACATCTACACAGAACTTTGGTAAGAAATGTTCATATCTTTCTCATAGTTCCACAGCAAACAAAAACAGCAGCAGAGGAAAACTTTAAAAAAATAATTGAAATGCATGTTGCACATATTAAGTCCTATTATACATTTGTTAAGCCCCTACCCTTTTTCCTTGTATTATGTGTAAAGCTTCTACAGCTCATGTTAGAAAAAAACAACATACACAGGATGCTAAAAACTGATATTTGAGGTGTACAAAACTCTGAAGTGATACCTGTGCTTTCAGTTCAGGAATATGTATTATTCATGAGTTACTAACAAGAGATAACAAGTTTTATTTTTATTGACTGATATTCAGTGAATGTTACACTACTAGAAAGTTTACAGTAACATTGCAATAATTCTACATACTATATATCAGAGCTTTTTTGTTTTCCTTAATAGAAAATCAACCTCTTAATTTTCTGTTTTTGTTTTTTGTTTTTATTTTTTACAAAAAGTAACAAGCTTAAATATCTTTTGTATCAAGTTAGAAGAAAATCAGCAAAGTGAACTGGAAAGAAATTGATCAACAGAAAAACGATATAATAAACTGGACAGCCAGAAACAACCACACCTCTAACTACACACAATTTTGTGACTGCAGGTATTAATAATGCGGAAAAAACTCAAACATCTATAATACTGAGCCCAAGAGAAATGACTGGAAACCACAATGAACGCCCTCCTGATTAAAATAAAATAAATAAAGTGTATATGGTTATTGAAACCATACTTGAAACAGTGTGAGAATTGCCTGAACTTTTCTGTATGGTTCTATTCAACCAGCACATATTACATATGTAAATGTAATACACTTTTATATACTTTACATAAGTTTAATGCATATATTTGAACTAAAGTTGTATAAACTTTGTTAAAAGGGAATAAATCTAAAATGTTTAATAATGGCATCTATAAAAATAAGTGATTACTTTCCATACAGAAATTAGAGAGGCCTTTGAGATGGGTTTTTAGCAGTAGTATAAACAAGGCATAAAGGGCAGATGTAGATCCACTTCCTTGACCTTTAATGGTTACCATAACCTACAAGATCCCTGTGGGGATAGAAAGAGTTAACATGAAATATTTTCCAGGAAGGGGGAGGAGGATCATTCTGCATTGTTTTCATGGATCTCATTTGCATGTGTTTTCTGGGACAGCTCCTCCTGGGAGCTCAGGTTTTTCTGTTAACTCTCCCTCTACACCAAGTGGCCCTCAATGGTTTTATAGGAAAATGAAGGAGCATTCTTCCACTATCCAGCCACCTTATGCGGTTGAGATACCACAGGAGCTAAGTCAAAGATTCCTGACTCTGGTGGGGTGAGCACCAATGGCCATAAATTATGACATTCCAAACCAGGTGCCAAATTTTGGACCATGTGATGAAGTGTAAATTATTTGAATAACTTATATACAGCTGACTAAAAAGAAAAATAAGATTGCAATTTTCCATTAATTTCTCTCAAACTTTAAAAAAAAAGTGTTATCAGACAGTCTTTATTCTCAGTGCATTGTTGTTGTTTGTTTAGATAGAGACAGATTTATAACTTCTGTACTGGACAAAAATTAAATACATTGTTACCTTTTGTTTTCCATTGTAAATCTTAAGATCTTAAAACCATAAGAAATAACCATAATAGATGAGATCTGAAGTCCATCTAATCCCACATCCTGCCTGCAGCCATGACTGGATGCTTCAGAGAAGGGTGTAAAAAGGGATAAGTATGCAGAAACACCTGATAAGAAGCTACTTTCTAACTGTAGGCAGTAAATTGGCAGCTTAGGACCTCAAGCATAATTTTTATCCTTCCTAGTATAATTGCAGATGAAAGTCTTATAATTCATATCTAATCCTTTTTTGGGGGGGGGAGGGGAGGGGGGCATGAACCCTCCTAAATGCTTTGCCTTGAGAGTACACCTTCCAGCAGTGAATGGCACAGGATGATTATTCGTTGAGTAACAAAGTTGTATTTTTGTTTATCAGTTTTTAGTATGTTGCAGTTTCATTTGAAAGTGTATCACCCCCTCTCCACCCCTTTCTGCATTATAAACAGGAACTTACCTAAACTGCAGTTTCATGGATTTTGCAGAATCCACCAATCAGCAGCAAGTCCGGGGCCACTGTGAAATGCCTGAAAAATTGGCTCTGCATGCTGCAAGCGGGCCACAAAAAAACCCTGTGTCTTGGGGCAATTTAGGTTGGTCCCTAGTTATAAGCTATATGACACTTGACTCGCCCTCTGTCACTCACTATTTTATATACTTTTATCTTGGCCCCTCTCATAAATTAATCCTAATCTTTTTCAATCTTATTTATATGGAAGCCTTTTCATGCTGCAGTAGCTGCCCCGAACTTCCTTTGGACCCTTTCTGTTTTAGCTGCATTCTTTATGAGATGGTAGCAGGCAGAACCAAAAATGGTATTCAAGATAAGGATGTGCTATTAAGGTGGCATATGGCATTTTTCCATATTTGTTATTTTGATCATCCTTGCACATTAAATAAGCATCTTTACGGAGATGTCTACAAGGATACATTTCTGACTTACTAGAACTGTTTCCTTTAAAGATGCAAACTACTTTTTTAAGGGACCCTAGAATTCTCATGAAGAAAAATGATATACAATAATTACTATAAATACTAATTTAACCCAGTGGTGGGAAATAAATATGCACCTGTTAATGTTATTCAACCAGCAATATTTAAATTATTCCTTGGCACAATTGTGTAATCACAAAGGCACTGCTTTGGATATTTGAAATCAAATTTAAAGAGAATTCCTTCCATACATGAAACGTGTCACTTTAACTTAGTTATGTTAATGCATGCCACCTATGTCTCTACAGGTAATATTTCTATATGGCTATTGCATGTCCACAGAGATGTCTCTATTTCAGAGTTAAATGACTCACAATGACTTACTAGTTTTATGCATTAAGGGCTGGCTGGAGTATCAGAAATCCACTCTCAGCGTACATTTGTGAGGAAATATTTATAAAATATATTTCTTGCACCAGCAAGACTAATAAGCAAACCACACTGCAAAAATGAAGACGAATATACACTTTATATTCTTTTTTTTGTTTTTGTTTTAAAAACCAAACCAAGGTTGACTTTCCATTTAGCTCGGAGTGCATCACTTTGAAGCCTCAGGTTTTGCTAACAAGGATGAACATTACATGCTCTTATCTCCTTTTTGTCTTTGCAGCTGGTAAACTGAGTATTTTTAAATCTCTTCTTTACTATCATGAAGCGTTCCTGAATTCCACCTCCACACAGTTTGGTACATTCTGACCAAGCAGTCCATGGTCTCATCTTACAACCTAAAATTTAAAAAAAAACCCAAAAACAGATAAGTTATTAAAGCAATGATTTAATTTCAGTGTTTGGAATTATCTAACTAGCTAGCTAAATTGCTGTGGCGGTATGTATGTGTGCATATATATATACTAATAATGGATTATTGTATGATATTATTGTATAGCCACCAGTAATAGATTATTGTATGGGTATGAATAATGACTGTTTATTTTACTAATACCCATAGAATAATCTATTATTATAGGGTTGAATTATGTCCAGTCAAAGTCTTCAATATATAAATACCAACAAATGGTGGAGGACAACCCCATATCCAATATATTTTCAAGTTAGATAAGCAAAGGTAGATGGAAATTAATTAAGTGGGATGGGGAACAAAGCAAGGTAGTGATAACGCTTATTATAATACCACAACCGTTCCCACGGAGCATTATCTATCTAGTCTTTAGGGCCCAGAGTTTGAAAATATTGGCCCTAGTTGACAGAAACCTGGCCAGCAAAAATGTGATTCTGATTTGGTTCAGAACTCTGGAGCAGGGGCTTGCCACAGCCTTTAGCGGTCTCATGTTGGTTTTAGTCAGTTTTACTATTATTATTAATAGTAATAATAATAATAATTATTATTATTATTGCTATCTAAAACAAAGTCAACTCCTTATCTAGCAGGTTTAAAGTCAAGATGTTCAGGAACTCCCTTTTTATAATGAAAGGAAGAACCTTAATGAAGAATACAGCATTCTTGGCAACTTGAGAGGCAAAGTAAGTTGAAAACTTACACCTTGTGACCTAAACTCAGATTTGACCTTCAGTGTTCAAAGGTGAAAGTCACCATATAACCTTATTGAAGCTTTACCTAGAATGCAATACTACTGAATTATGCTGGAAAAATTAGATTGCATTAAAGACCTGTTGCTCTTTCCTGTTTTAAACAAAGGTCAAGGTAACAAGAAAGGTCTAAGAGAAGCACCAACGCACAACTTACCTGGATACTGCTCACTATCTATGTCTTTCTTAGCTTGCTCACTTCTCCTTTTCTCACGGGCCTCTTTCCAGCGTCTTTTCTCTATACTTGGGTTTCTCAAGCATTTTCTTATTCGGCATTTTTTACGTTGGACAGTTTCTGGGCATGGAGCTCCTCCAAACTGAGGTTCCATTTTAATCATTCTTGTCCTGATCATATGCCCCTTTCCACATGATTTATTGCATTCAGACCAGTGGGACCACTCTGTTAGTTCACAGTCAATGGCTGCAGACAGCAAATTTGAAACATTAGCAGTTCTAACAACTGTTTAGGATTCAGCAACCCTAGCCAGAGCGTGTAGAACAAATCTGTGGCTTTACCTAATTGCATTCTCTATTCATAATACATCAGCTCAACTCTATCTGGAGAGTCTTCATACCTAATTTTTCAAGAACATATGCTAAATATCTGATCAGTCAAGAGTGACACTAGAATTAGCTGCCCTAGGTATAAATGGGGTAGGGGGAGGCCACCAGATTTTAAAAGAGCATCTCACCCCCTTATTCCTCCATTAATACTCACGTGTTGTAGTTTTGCCTTGCTGCGAAGTACTTTCTATGTATTCTATTAAGGAGTCATGCACACTGCCTTTAGGAGCATATTTTAAAGATAGTAAATAATGCCAATATTGTAGTTACATGGGACCTGGCATTTTAGGATTTCAAACCATTTCACTGAGATTAAATAACTGCATCCAATACCCGTTATATGATTTTAAAGAAGTGTTACTCCAATTTTACAGACAGGAAACTGAGAAAAAAGATTTACATTTATTTGCTTACAGCTCCAGAACAAATGAGTGGGGGGAACAGAGAGAGAACACAGAGCTCCTGTCTCTAAAGGCACAAGGCTATTCATTTTTCAAAACTCTGAGCTTCCAACCTCCGAGTTGGAAATGATTTTTGCTTTAAAAATGAAACCCTTCATTGACTAAAAATCAACAAGTAGGGGATATGTTCAGCTTCTTTTATGAATTCTCAACTACAAAACTGCGTTATAAGACTTTTTTTATAGCCAATCCTTTCTGTAACATATAACACAGTTAGTTATAAAATCCTGTGTAACAACTGGCAAATAGCATAGTAATCATATCATAAAACGTTCATTCAGTAGTGCTTCAGGTATCCCGTATGCCTCCTCTGCACCATTCATGGAATAAAAAGCAACTAGGATGTGGCACTAACTGAGCAGCTGGGAATTCTCTTCATTCAGGGTGTAAAATCAACATTGCTGGGGTTTGGCACTGTCTATTCTTGGAGTCCAAGGACCCGTGAGTGTTCCATGTTATGGCAGGAGCAAACCACTGGGTATGTGCTCCTGTGGTTCTGGGTCAATGGAGTAGCCACCATTTTGCTTTAATTATGGCACTGGGATTACATAAAACACATGAGCCACTTTCTATGCCTCTATCTCCTGGCATCTACTTTATGGACCAAATTCAAGGCCCATAATTCCTACCTGCTTTCTAGTGGGGAGTAGATTAAATGATACAACCAGAAAAAAACTCTGGCATTACTGAACAGCCCAACTTGCCTGTTGACTTTAGAGCTGAGCAGGTTGAACTCCTTTGTAAATCACACATTGCCTGAAATTTTGGAGGATGGAATAGCACTTGCCAGTACCTCTTACCATCATCTATCTCATTAGCTGCCTGTCCTGGCTAACGTGACAGTATGTCATGGTCTCAGCCCAGCTCCTAGTGGTCATAAATCCACATTAAAAAAGCACTTATTGATAGGTTCAGAAAAGCACTTATTGATAGGGTCAGCAGAGACACCAAGGATACAGTCATGGAAACCAAGAAAACCTCCTAACCTTTAAATTAAGGCATGTGTGATAAACTGGGACTGCTGCTTCCCATGTTGTCCTGCTTCCAAATATAAGATGACTGTGATGGTTTATGTTTCTGAATTCCCACTTTATATATCCAGTGCAATTATTTATGCATACATTCATAATTAAATATAGGCAGGCAGAAACTCTCTATACAATTATTTTCCTTAAAAGAAACAGTTAGAAGGAGTCTAAGAAAGGTGCATAAAGAAGATCAGTTGTTCACACTGGGCATGTCTACACCAGACATTTACTGAAGTTGTCTAATTAGTTCTGCAGTAAACATCTCACATCTGCACGTGTCATGCTATTAGGCCACAGGAAACTAATACACTCCATAACAGGGTGGTACTTGTAAATACTAACCTGCAGCAGAGTTATTTACTGGGCAGCAATGCATGTGTAGATAATGAATCAGGCATAAATTGTGCCCAGTCAACCCAGCCAGCAAGCAGCCACACTCTTGCCTGCTGCCTAGCCACAACTCCTCTGCTGCCCCCTGTACCCCTGCAGCTGGCACCAGGGCAGCTGCAGCTGAAGCCTGGAGCTCCCCCTGGCTGCTGCAGGAGGACATAGTAGAGAAGAAGCAGTCCTGGCCTGAACTGCTGCTCCCTGGCTCAATTTGCTGCTGTTCTGGGTACACGTGTAGACACTGAACTGAGGAGTCGTTAACTGTGGCACAAACTGCTCCACAGCTTGTTCAGTTGCATTAACTGCACATGTAGATATGCCCACCACCAACTGAATACATCTTTGAGGACTAGGTAAATATATATGCCTGGAGTGGAAGATAGTGTACAAACAAATAATGTCCTTTCTATCTTGCATGTTAGCTGAAAATCACCTTACACGGACTCAGTTATCTTTTAAAAAAGGGCATCTTTGAAAATTTAATAACATCCTCACAGTATTTTTCCGAAGCACATCAAGTGGAGTTCTATTAACCTCTGTGAACTTAAATAGCACTTACCCAGACACTTAAGTAGCATTTTTGGCACTGATGCACAGTACACATGTATACTCAGCATGCAGAGTAGGCATTACACTAACTGGGCAGTTACGTACTTATGTACACTGGTGTAACTCCAAGAAAAAACAAAAAGGAGGACCATCCCCTGTTTAAACCCAATAGCCAAATGATTAAAAAACACCCCAGGGGAAGGAGACCAAGGCTTTACACCAGAGAGGGAATAAAACTCTGTCTTTTTTGGCTTTCCTTCACAAGGCTCTAGTCACCAGACTGCAAATCAGTCACTGCCTAGACTCATCTCCACTGTTCCTCTTGACGCTGAGCCACTGCACCTTGCACTTAGTAGTCATTGGTTAAAAAAGCAGCAGGGGAGGGGAAAGAGCACAGCAGAATGCAGTGGGTTTTGTTCTGTTGGGAAGCAAAGAACCTGGCTAGGTCCCAGGGCCTACTCCCTTCTAGTCTAGCATCCATCTCTCTAAGCCACTGACCTTCTGGTTTCTCTTTCTTTAACCTTACATATCTCCCTCTCTTGGCTGATGAGGGGACCAGCTTCAAAAGCAGGCCTGGAGAAGCGCCTGTACAACACCTGTAGCAGGGTGCAAAGCATTGTGCTAAGAAAATGGGGAGATAAAACTTCAAACCTCCTTCCTCTTTGTTACGTCTCAGCTCTGTATTCTTGGGCAATCGGGGCACAAGATGCAGTCTGTCTGACTCACAAAGGACTCACCCCCTCCCCTCCTCTACCTAAACGAAACTGATTAAGATGCAGTGAGAGACGCACCTAAGACCCTCACCAGATAAGGGTTACAAGAGTGAATCAACTGCCCTAGGTCTCATTTACATGAGAGATGGAAAACAGAAAGCCTGAAGCAGAGACTGCAGTGAATTCTGGGACCAGAGAAGCAGGAGAGCACTGCATGATGGGGAATCTGTGCTTCCAATGTTAATCAACCCATGTTCACACACACCCAGCTCAGCATTTATCAGACCAGCTCTAATCTGGATTTGCTAAGGACTTTTCCCCCCCCAGACACACACACACAGCTCTAAGTTTAATAGGCATCTCGGGCTGAACATTCCCCGGTCCGACTATGGGAGGCCTATTTAAACTTGATTGACTAAAACTCGGTTGCCAGGTTAGGGAATGCTGAGGCAAGAGACCGAGTCAGAAGGGGTATGGGCAACATTTGAACAATGGTTAAGGGTTCATCACAGCATCCAGCCTGCTGGAGCCCTAATCCCAGGTGTTGTCATATCTTTCCCGAGACGACTGGTGGGAGTCCTCTCCACAAAAGGTTATGAGCACCCCAATAATTGTTTTAAGTCTGTTAAAAGACTATAGTAAGATCTGGAAAAGTCATGCTAAGCTGAGGCTTGTGCACAACAAGTAAAAATCCAAAATCCTGATGCTGCAAGCTATCTATTATTCCTGAAGAAACCATGAGATATCCTATCAGTATATCTGCCACCCATAGGAATTTCAAGCTGGCTCCCAAGTATTTGGGTTACTCCCTAATCTTAAGTGTTTCCTGATTATCAATCAGTTTCCTGAGATGGTCCAAACCAGATAACCCCTTGTCAATAGAAAAGACAATGATTTACACTACTGAGGGTGCTTCGAAGCAGCTAAACTGAGGGTATAAAAATCTGTAAGTGTGTGTGCTGCTAGAGGAAGAACAGGAAGAGGAAAAGGAAGGAAAAGAAGTAGAAGCAGGAGGAAAGAAGGAGAAGAAGAAAACCCCTGTGCTGACACCATCCCCTGTCGTTCTTGGGACGCTGGAAGAACAGATCATCTCTCCCTTCAAGGACTGTGCTACAGACTGTGCCTGTCAGCTTTGCAGCCTGAGTACCGTGGACTAGGTGAGATCCCAGCGTTCTCTGTCTTCTTTCTAGGCATAAACTTCTGAACCTGAACTGTATCAGTTAAGCTTGAGCTAAGTTTCCCCAAATACTTAGTGAAACCAGGGTAGTATTGTCATTGTTGGTGTTTGTTTTTCTTTTGCATGTCTATTACTACTAGTACTATTATATATTTCATATGCTTAGCAATAAATAACTTTTATAGTCAAACTGGTAGTAATTGGGTATATTTTTCCTTCTCTGCTTCTCTTTCCTCCCGTGCTCTGCAGCAACGCTTCTTTTACCTATGCTAAAGATCCCTGTGAAGCCCAAATTATTGTGGGGTCTGCTCATCAAGAGGCCAAAGATTGGGACGTGCTGAGTTTGAAACACATAAGGGGATCAGCTTGTACAGGCTGATTGACCCAGTTTGACTCAGATGTGCCCTTATGAACTGAATGCCGGCCCATGAGGGTGTCAGCTGGACACTCAGCCGGATTCAGAGGGATTCTGTTTACCTGTGTGCTTGTGTCTGACTGCAGTTTATTGTTGCTCTTATGAACTGATTCTTGGCATATGAGGGTGTCAGCCTGTCCATTCTGATCACCCCGGCCAGGTCAGGCGTGTCACGTTAATTTGTGTGTGTTTGTGTGTATGACTGATTTGGTGACTGGAGGAACCCAGTCCCATTGAGACTGAGTCCTGCAAGATAGCTCCATTGGGGGTGAGGGCTTGCAGAAGGGAGAAATACAGCTCCGTATAGTAACACAAGCAGCACATTGACAGAATCACCAAGACCCTAGAAACTATCCCTAATAAATGAGCACACCCCAAAGTAATGGGCAGATTTGGTAACATCTTTCTAGAACCTAGGTCTCCTTCCTGGGCAAACACCCTAATCACTCAACTACCAGGGCTGAAACATGGGAGCACCCCCTGCTTGCCTAGTTGTGAGTTCTTGCCCAACTACAATTTTGCATGTATTGTATATGCATATAGCCGTGTAGCTGCCTGCCTGGCCTACTGCACATTCTCAGTATGCATACATACTCTCATGTGTCCATACTGCCCAGGTAATAGAGGGTAGCAGCATCATAAATTGTGCTTATGTGCCAAAAAAGTCACTTATGCAGTTGAGAAAAGCCTGCCAGTTAGTTAAGTACACGGGCAGCATTCTATTCATCATGTATACACTTTTGCTTTGTATGAGTAGCTGTAGAGCTTGGTGATAGAGAGCTTCCCCAAGTATGAAAGGGCCTACAGATGTGTCACAGCCCTGCCATGTCTTTTGGGAATGTCTCTTTTGTCATAATAGATTATAGCATGGGAAGCAATGCATCTTCACCATGGTGAGCCTACTGTTTCACCAGCTGCTACCCCCTGTATCAGCACAGTATCTCAAACTGTGCGTGTCTGGCTCTGATGTTTCAGGATTTAGCAAGGAAAGGTTACACATTCCCTCATTGCTCAGATGAGATAGAACAGTTACTTTGAGGACGCAGAGAAATCATTCGGGTCAAAGCAACAACCAGAGGCTACAAAGGACAACCAACACATCCCAGAGGGTGACCAGGGTTAGACTCTTATGTTGCAGAGCATCTTAAAATAGCTTTCAAATTCTAGGCAGGTTCCTATACTTACGGCACTCTGGCAACATGCATTTTTCCACTTGTTCCAGCTCCTCATTGCAGTCTCCAAGCTCAGCTGCTGATTTTAGCATCCTTTGCCTGGTCCTCATTCCCTTCCCACAGGTTACACTACAATCACTCCATTCAGACCAAGGTGAGAGCATGCAAGGAATGGTATCTAATATAGGAAAAGAATAATTGGCAAATTTGTGAGCCCTATTATGTGGACATTTAAGTACAAAGTTTGAAAAGAAGTAATATGCAAAATGTGAGTGCTCAAAGGAGAAAGACAGCTATACTGAATTTGTCTGTCAGCTTAGATAAAATAATAATAATATAAAAAAACAGCTGTCCTGATGCCTTTAGGAAAGCTCAGATAGAACCTACATTTTTAAAAAGCATAAAAGTCAGATTTGTATGCTATATTTGTTCTAGTGGGAGATAACTGCTAACAGGATGTAAGTTGTTATCAGTAAAGCTGGTCTTTACTGGACTTTTTAATGTTTTCCATTAAGAAAACTGAAATGAAGTGTTTGGCATTGGTTTTGCCTGAACTGAAATATTTAATTTTCTGTCTGCGTGATATTAATCTATCTGCAGCTGCTTCTATGGTGCTACATGGGAGCTGACTTGAACTTTACCAACATGAGAGTGTCACACACTTAATCCCCTCTCTGGCTTGATTATACCCCAGCAATACACCATGGTCTCTCTTCTGACTAAACTTCCATCATGTGTATCCCCATGACCACAATGCATTATGCCAGACATGTAGCCCACAGAATAGATTTGGGGAGTGAGGAAGCCAAACTGCAACTCCCAAAGGCATCAAAGCATCTCAGATGTACACAATTTAACATAAAATGTGATGTACAGACATTAATAAATTTGATGTTTAGACATTTGATGTTTAGACATTTCTGCCTCTCATCTTTTAGAAATGTTTTCTATTTCTTTTTATTTTGGGCGGGGGGGGGAGCGGAGAGGGGGAAGAGAGTAGCTATTTGTCCTGTTTTGGCAAAACACTGGAATTTTTCACAGGCTCTAAATGTTAACTTTTTGCTCACCTCACATACAGTGCCAGTTTTGGTGAAGCTATTAGTTTAAATCCTAAGGTTCAGCATGTCCAGCAAATCCTGAAAATTGTACTCCTCATTTTTTTAAAAGATCACAGAACTTAGGAACATTTGTTCATTCCAGCCTTTCAACACCTTGATAACAACAATACCTATCGATGATAGTTGATTTTATTACCCAGTACTTATGAAGTACTATTACTTAGTATTTCACTATTACTGGTACTATTACCTAGTACTAATAATTTGAAGTGCTAAGTACTATTACCTAGTACTTATGAATGCTCGCAGGTATTTTGCTATTATATGCTAACTGGCAGGGCTACTGTGATATTTGCAAAACAAAGTGTAATGTACTGTACAAGTGAATATTTTTTTCTGGCACTGTTATATCATCCTCTGAGAAGAACTGGTACCAAATGCATATTCCTATGAGGAGGAGAATCTGATTCCATGGTGGGTGAAGGTTGGCAATACTTCCTATGAGGCACACTTTAGATGTGCTGAAACAACATGTCAGCAGAGTCATCTCAATTTTCAGGCTGGCAGATGGCTCATGGATACTTACGGCATTCTGGCATCATGCATTTCTCTGCCTCTGTAGTTTCCGTCTTGCACATGGATCCATCAGCTGGAGTCATCTTAATCATTCTGTATCGTTTTTTCATTCCCATGCCACAGCTAGCACTGCATTCATCCCACTCTCCCCATTCTGTCACAAGGCAGCTACTAGGAGCTATTTATAATGTCAAAAGAGAAAATCACTCACTAATGGCATTCACTGAAGTAATGGTTCATTTAGTGCTCTTGCTATTGATTAGATTTCATGAGGCTAAATCAAATACTTACCACACTCCTCATTTACAATGCATTTCTCAGTTTCTTCAGTAGGCACTTTGCACATAGAACCGTCTTCAGGGAATTGTTTTACATATCTTTCTCTAGATCTTGTTCCCATTCCACAGGAAACACTGCAGGGGGACCACGTAATCCATTCAGACATCATGCACGTGGAGCCATCTAAGATACACAAAAGAATGTCATTTGCTGATATTCAGATGCAATATTTCCCTGATATATTGCTACCCACTTCTCTCTTCAGATATCCATACTTCTGTTTATTTTCTGTGTCCCTTCTCTGCCTGCTCTGTCTTTTTGATCTTTTTCTCTGTTCCTCACTTCACTGCTTTTTTCTCCCTACTCCTACTTGACATTCAGATACCCAGTCAGATAGCTTACTGAAATGCAATAGCGGACACAAGTGGCCACAATTTTAAGGGGCTTCTATAAATCCCTATGTGGGTGTTTGCAGATCTGTACACAACCATGTATGCACGCACTTTTCAACCATCATCACTAGATAGGACCATGCAGCAACAGTAGCTGGCTTTCAAAGTAAAGTTAAAATGGGCCACACACTAAAAACATTCAATGTCGTCCGCATTTGTGATTCATTACCTTCATCACTACACCCTGGTCCCATACATGGCTGAAAATCCTGAGTGTCTGGACAAGGCACGCTGAGGTCCAGCTGAGCTTTAAGCATTCTCTGTCTCATCCGTTTCCCCTTTTCACAGGTAGAGGAACTGCAGGCTGACCATGGGGACCAGTTTGAATAGATGCAGGTTTCAGGGGTGTCATCTGAAGCCAATAAAAAACAGAACATGTCAATAACCATGTGAGTTGTCCTCCATGCAGTTCCTTTTCACTTTGCTCATGGTTGTGTGAGTTCAGCATGTGGCAGTGCTTGCTGACAAAGACTTTCAGTGTCTTAAACTGTAATCTGAAGCACAAAAAAATAATCTGAAAACACAATTACCACAAATACCTCTCCTTTGGTTAGTACACTGACAGTTTTATATTTTAATTCCTGCCACCTTATTGATATTGAACCTATCCAATTTCTGTGGGCATGAAAGCCAAAGGCCAGTGACACAAAGAATGGAAACTGAAATTGCTTTCTGACATTCAGTGGGACAACTGCTTCTAAGTCACTTAAGCACTTTTGAAAATCCACCCCCAACTACAGCCAGTTCTTTTGGTCTTCAGTATAAGAAGATGGATCCAACTAGCAGTTGCCAAGTTGTGGTTTTTTGTGGGGGGAGGGGGTTGATATTTTAGGTATTGTACTAATAATCCTACAGAGAGATGAGATCAGCAGTGGAGGAGGAAACAAAATTTAAACTCACAAAGCAGAACTTAATTAAAAATACCTTCTTCTTTTTCTTCTGGAGCAAGATCTGCTACAATGTCATCTACATTATCAGGTACGATATTGCACTGCTCCCCCTGCAAGGAAGTAGTTAGGAAGATTTAAATTAGGAAACTGATATGAATACCCCTGTGGGTACTGAGATATAAAATCAATTACTAGAAGCTACACAACAACAGGAGCAATATTGGTAATGCAGTTAAAATGTTACAGATATGCAGTTATTCATCTCTGCAAAGGGCCAGTGAAAAACCCACTCCATTTCAACCAGATTCAAGTGCTGCCTGGCCCTGTGCCATCACCTCAACAGAACTCAAAATATTGTGAAAAGATAAAAACATGAGGTGTGGGATCTCTTAGGCCCCTGGCACACATTAATTTAATGGTGCAATTGGATCTGATCACCAATTCCAAAAATTGCACCTCCTGCATGGTAGGAGGTGTGATTTTGGGATCAGAGATCAGATCCAAATTGCACCATTACTACTTCTCAATGTAGGGGGAGCCCAGGATCATGGTCCCAGGCTCCCCCTGCACGAGTAACTCTGTGTCTGCATGAACAGTGTGCATGCGTATTTTTAGGGTCCTGTGCACTAGGATACCTGGATCAAGGAGAGATTCCCTGATCCCAAAGTCCCTGTGCACTAGGGATGTCAGGAAACTGCATATGCAGCTTGGTGACTCCCTGAAACCCAGCACCCTGGCCTAGCTGATGAACTCCCTTCAAGCCAGGACCTTGAAAACAGCAAGGGGCAGTTCCATGCAGGGATGCACCACATGGTTATCAGCTTGCCAGCCAGCATGGAGAAGATCTCAACCAAGCCCTGCCATGCAGCCAGCATCAGGCTGCATACCAGAGCTATTCTGTAATGAGGCCAGATCAGAGCCCGAGCTCAGCCAGTTCCAATCAAAGGATCAGAGCAGTTTGTCTCTTAAGACTACAGGGACACAGGTACCATTTGTAGTGAGCCCAGATTAGCACCCAGCTGATCCTCCTGCAGCAATCAGGGCAGCAAATCCCCTGAGACCATAGGCAACAGGCTCCACCTGCTTTAAAAGCTAGGCCCAGCCCACAATACCCTGTCCAGGCAGAGGCTGAAGAACTTGCTTCTTACTGCTGTGTGCATCCTTTCTTTCCCTTATTGGATCTCTGGTTTTGAACCCTAGCTCTTGATTCTGGTCCTGACTTCTGGCAAATCCTGACTCTGGCTTTGGCTCCTGATTCTGGTTCTGATCCTGGCTCCCTGGGAACCCAGATCCTAGACTTCACCTGTCTTTCAGGTGACCATCCTAACTTTCCCATTCCCTCACATACCCTGCCACCCATTCAATTTACGGTGTGATGGAAACCAGCTGCAAAAAATATTGCACATATTTTGTGGAATATTTTTGTGGTTGGTTTCATATTTTGTTATGCTATTAATTCCTTAAATGTGGACAGGATTACTATTTATGGCACATCAGGTTAATTACATTTTAAGTTTAATGTCTGCCAGGGGCCATAGACATCTCCTCCTCCCTCCCTGCAAAAGTAAAACCTGGAATGCCAATATTGTTTTGGAAGGAGAAACTTGGGTAGTAGATATGAATTGAGAAACTGAATGGTGATAACAAAGAACAATTAAAATGGGTGCAGTTTCATAAAATGACAAACAGCACAGGTTTGAAATTCATAGACAGGAGCATCATTTCACAAAGAAGGATATTAACAGCACGCCTGACTTACTGGTGGTGGAGTATCACTTATATTATTGTGTACTGAGATCAATACATTTAAAGAGATTTGGAAAAAGCAACACAAATGATGAAGGGACTGGAAAAATGAAAAATATCTATGATTAATAAGGCCCCAAAGATTTCAAGCTAGGTTGACATTTTCAAAAGCATACAGGTCTATATATATAATATTTGTAAATGGCTATGTGTTTATATAAAGTGGTCTGAAAAATCAAGGAAAGAGTTGACTTGCTCAGGAGGATCTCTGATAGAATAATGTGGAGAGACAGAACTAAACTAAGACAAAAGACAAATAGCTGGAGTATCAGGAAATATTTGCAGTACAAAGGTCTACAAGGCTATCAAACTAGTTAGAATGAGACCTACAAGTCAGAATGAGAAATCCCATCACTTGAGCCAGCTGAGTATTAGCTGGCAAAGAACTGGAAAAGCTATTGTAAGTTTCCAACCCACATTTGCAGTGGGACAGACAAGGTGATTTTGTGACAAAATGTCATCTCTAATCTCTTTGAGCATCTTTACACGTGTTCTAAGGTAGGGGGAGGGTGGGTTTAAAGTGCCTTCAGTGTCTCGTGTATTCAGCATCCTGTGCTTCAAAATGGCGGCAGAGGTGCTTTAAGTAAAGCTTGCTTGATGAGCTTTAGTTAAAGCATCCCTGCCCCCATTTTGAAACATGAGGTTGCTGAATACATACGATGCTGAGGGTGCTGCATAGGTGTCCTATGCTCCTGCAGAAAAACAAGTAGAATGCAGCTGTGGAAGCTTCCATTAGCAATTATACCAGTAGATGAAAAGTGCTTCAAGATCTATGGAACAATTAACCTATTAAACATATTTAAATTATCATCCTAACATAGCATTTCAGTTTTTATATTATGTACTTTTTCTTAGAATTTTAAATTTCTACCTTCCGTGCGATTCTCTCAATGACAACTCTGGCTACCAGTTTGATGGACCCTCCTTCTGGATCATAAAAGGGACTCTGAGGATGATCTAGGCTCGTGAGTGGCCTTATCTTCTCTTGGGGAACGGTAGGTTTGTTAGGTGACTGCAATCAGAAAGAAAAAGGAAAGGAATGAAAAACACATGCATTTTGAATCATAGTAAAAAATAATCAGCTACAGAAATTAGAACTGCTTTAAAATATTTAAAAGCAAAGTGCCCCTTTCCACAGATCCTGAATAAAATAAATTTCCCCCAATACTGAACATCCACTAGGAAGCATTTCTGTAAATCCCTTGGGTTGGAATTTCAGGCTAACACACTAAATTACTTACTTGCCCACCCCCTACATTAGGGGCTTTCATTTAGATCTTTTTAATTAAGGGCTTCAGTTTAGATCTTTAAAACACTTGCTCAGCCACTATGTAACTCTGGAAACACCTTTAAGCAAAAAATGGACATTGGTGCCTAAAGTAGCATTTATTTTTAACTTGGGTGTCTAAGCCCATAATTGTAATCTCCAAATCCCCACACAGCTGGAACTCTAGAGGTATCAGTATTTGACTGTAAAGTTCTCTAGGTACCTAAACATGCCATTTCTGTTCATAAGCACCTTAGTTTTGACAGGGTTAAACAGCTTCATGCCTAGTTCCTGTCTAAGGGCACTGACAGAAGTAACACTTGTCACATGATTGGCCCCTTGACAGTGCTGTCCAGCCATGCCCTGACAGAAGTGCATGGCTGCAGAGTGCTTTAAAAGTGCCTGATTGTGTGACAAATTAGCCTTCTTACATGATGAAGGCGCTCCAAAGCAAAGCACCTTCATTAACTTCTGTCTATCCCTTTACCAGTTGGGCCTGCACTGGTGCTGTCTGTAGGAAGGGAGGGGGGTGAAGGGAGGGAGAGCTCCAGGCCGGGATTTGCCCAGCCTGAGCTAGAGTGGCAGCACATGGATTGGCATGTGGACAGAACCTAGAGATGGCACTTCCCCTGCAGTGGCAGGGGAAAGTGCCTGCTGCCAAAGTGCCCCACCACACCCACATCCGTGGCCAGGATCAAATGGCTACATGACTTGGGTGAGACAATTCTCAGAACTTACTGGCAGGATCAAAATACAGGGTGGTTGTGCTTTCTTTTGAAATTCATTGTCTTAGCATAGTGGTTTTCAAGTAGGGTGCTATGTCATCCCGGGGTACCGTGACACTGGTGAGCACAGGGCTGCCCCAGGTGCAAGGCTGAAGTATACACACAGATACCACTGCTTCATAACCTTAAAACAGGCAAGGCTGGCTCAGGTTGTAGCCCTTTCCAGTATTTCCGGTGGGGAGGGCGAGCTGCCAGCAGGCAGAGTGGTCCCTGGGCTGCAGGGAGGGAGGGAAGA
>NW_005842278.1:1095257-1125911 GCF_000455745.1 Alligator sinensis
TGTGCTCCCCTACCCCCCCGAGTGGCATCCACCCACAGGCACCTGGCTTGGGCGGTCCTGGGGAGCACCGCAGCCATGTAGGGAAGCACCAGGCCCCTGCACAGCTCAGGCAGGCTCCAGGTGGGAAAAAAAAGAGATCAGGCTTACTGCTTTTCTTGGGTAGAGCCTGCTTTCCCAAGCTGCTGCCAGGCTGCCTGCAGGGCTTCCTGCAAAACCATGGAGCCGCATGGAGCCTGGTGCTTTGCTCCGTGGCTCTAAGGGCAGCACACTAAAACTCCTCGAAGGAGTTTCAGTTTGTTGCACCCCAAGTCATTTAAGGCGCAATTACGCCGCTGAATTTCCTACAGTGGCTGGAATTAATGTGCAATACACTGCTGAGGTGTGCAAGCACCAACACAATTAAAGAGGTGCAAAAGCATTTAGCCCACTTTAAAGTGTTGTGCGCACACGCCTTTTGACACATTGCCATAAAAAACCTCCTGAAATGAACAGAACCATAGCTGGAAAAAAAGGTAGAAAATTTTGTGTTGATCACTGACTTCTATTATTAGCTTTGTTTTTTGACAGGTAAACAAGAAAATTCATTAAAATGCCTACTGCTATACATAAAAGGAATCAAAATGCATAGAAGAGTTACTGCTATACATAAAATTTGTTTTTTGGAACAGTCAGAATTTGAAAATAAATTCCGATTAGTACATAGACTTGTTTAAAAGAGCTAAAGAGTGAACTGACATTATATTACTTGTGTAATCAGAGTGCTGAATACTGCAAAGACTGGGGCTCCATTGTTCTAAGCTCTCTAAAAACATAGTAAGACCCATAACCAATAAAAGGTAAGATGAAAAGGACAAGATTTTTAGATCTCCACCTCAGTATGCAGGTGAAATTGCTTTAATTAACAACTTATTGGATTTTAGAAATGATTTTTTCTAATGTTGTTTTTTTTATACCACAAGATGTGGGTTTTGGAGATACTAGTTTTAAGGAATAGTGGCATATTTTGCTATGGAAGGATAAGGAAAGCTAGCAGCCAGATGGCAGAAGAGGCACATAAGGATAAACACATTTTCTTTTTGAAACTGATGATGGAAAGTAATCTTTTGAATGCTTTGCTTTGCCATAGCAGACAGAAATCTTCTACTCAATGCATGCATTATTTTAGTTGGGTTTTTTTGTTTTCAAAACACATGATTTACTATAGTACAAACACAGCAATATACAGAGCAAAGAAGAGATGAACTTAGTAAAAAAACAGTTGAAAAACACTGGTGGGAAAAGAAAAGGCAAGTGTATGAAGACATTGACATACAGTAATCTATTGCTTCTGCACAATTGCTCATTATCCATTTAATTCATAGTTACAACAGGCACATGTACCAATACTCAACAGCATAGATGATTCATCCAAAACTTTGTAACTCTTTTTCTCCTCTGTTATTGTCCTTCAAATATTCCACAACAAACTTGCTCATTCTCTTAGGAGCGTCAGTCTCCTTGTTCTTACTCACGGTTTCATTTCAAACCTTGAGAGTGATTTTTTTTCATAACCACACATCTTGCCCCATCCTGTCACATTCTTTTTGACTTCTTCCATTTTCAAGATTTTAACCTATTTTCATAAATATCTATTGTTGCACAGCACGAAAGGCTAAAATTGTAGACAATACGTATACTTTATCAGAAGCCCTGATCTGGTCTCATTTGCAATCCTGCAGCCTAAGTAACAAATGAGACCTCCACACATACACATGCACAAATAAACCACAAACTATTAAGAGAAGATACTGTCAACTTCAGTATAGAGGGGTAGATACTCATAAATAAATAATGAGCTTAAACATTACTCCAGAGCAATGTTTGAAAAAGTGTGTATGGAATTAGTGAATCCAAATTTGAAAATGAGACCCTTTTCTCTAATAAATTAAAGGAAAAAATAGGAGACTGCGGCAAATATTATTAATTTCATATCCTAGCCCCAAATCTGGTGTTTTCGAGGTCTTTTATAAAAGGAAATCTGTTTTCTTGAAAAATCTAAAATCGTATACCTACTTATATGAATAAACTTAGGGAGAAACCAGTCTATTTGTTCCCAGGATTTTTTTCATTTAGAAGCAAAAACCTTAGTATTTAGTATTTTCAAAACACCAAATTTCCAAATACAGGCAAATAATTTTTTTTTTTGCAAGATAGTACCCCAGACACCAATCAAATTACAAGAACAAACAGCAGACAAAAAAGTTGGTCCTGCATACTGAAGTAATCCAAGTCAAAAATATAAATCAACAAGACGCTAAAAGTAACTAGAAAATAAAAAAAAACTAGGGGAAATACCACATCTAACTATCCAAATCATGCTTTTAATCTTGCATATACATATAACTCTTCACATGAATATGCATGTCTACATATCCTTCCACATGCAAGTCAAAATGCCTAATAAAAATCGGGTTTTCCATGGAAAATGTTGAGAAAGATGAAAAAAACTTTAGACAAAAAAAGAAGCAAAAGAAAAAGAAAAGAAACCCAAAAATAGTTTAACCAACACCAAAAGATTTGGGCTGAAATCCAAAAATGTTGATTCACAAATGCTCATGCCCTCATGCTTTTTTTAATGGGTGAAGCTCCCTAAACATTATTACCTATGATGTGCTATGTCACTCTCTTGTTGAGATATCATAGTGTTTCCTTAGAGTCCCTGGCAGTGGTACATCATGGAAAACAGTCTTACTGGGGAATCCTAGCTCACAGAGAAGGATCAAAGCATAAGTACATGATCCACAACTGCCACAGGGCATCACAGTGACATTGCTGATTTAGTAGTAGTAGTATTTTCTGCTGACAATGAAAACATTTTTGGTTTGGGGGTAATAGATTGTCTCACAGAAAGCACACCTTTTTCTTTAAAAAAAATCATTTTGTCAAAAAAAATTCCACTGAAAAATAGTTTTAATGTGACTTTTTTTGTTTAGCTACAATGACTAAGGACATCTTTACATGTACTCCAGGGTGGAGGGGGGAGCACTTTAATTAGAGTAGCTCCAACAGCCTCACTAATTAAAGTGCCCACAGCATCATATGTATTCAGTGTTCTGCATTTGAAAATGGTGGTGGGGGCACTTGTTCAACAAGCTTGAGTTAAAGTACCCCCACCACCATTGTCAAGCATGCTGAATACACATGATGTGGAGGCTACTGGAGCATGCTCATTAGCACACTCCAGCAGATTTGATTAATCAAGTCTGCTCCAATGTGTGGTAATTACCACATGTTGGAGCAGATATCTGTCACCTGTATAGGTGCCCTAAGAAGCTGTTTACAAGTATTTAAGAGTAGGCACAGTTTTGGTTTGAATATCATGCCTTTGCTAACTTCTCTTGCCACTAGATCTAACTTCCTCTCTGTATTTTAGTTACCTAAGAAGATAAGAAGTTAATGAAGTCAGGCTGCTTTAGCTTATTAATGACTAATGGGATCCCAACTTAACAGCACAGCAGAATAACTGTTTGGTCTGTGGTACAGTATTATGTAAATGTGAGAAGAGTCCACCTTTTTTCTTTATAAGCTTCTGTTTAAAAAAAATGCTGTCTTCATTATCTTAAAACTGAAAACTGTCTCCAAGGATGATAAATGGCTACACTACTTGGGAAGTGGTTTCAGTTAAGATCTTTATTAATTATCTGGAAGAGAAAGTAACAGGACATTAATTAAATTTAGGCATGGCATTAAATTTGGAGCTGTTGACCTATAGGGAGAATAGACAGAATCAATGGTCTTAGAAAGGTTAGATATTGGGTTAGTAAACAGCAAATCCCATCTAGGAAAAATAGTTTGCAACAGCAACATTCAAAGCTGAATATGAGCCAAGAGTGTGCTCTTGCTGCAAAAAAAGCCAACAGCATCCTGGGTTGTATTAATAAAAGTGTCACTTGCAAATCAAAGGAAGTCTTTGTTCTGCTCTGTTTAGTACTAGTGAGGCCTCATATGGAGTACCATGTCCAGTGTTTGGGCCCCACACTTCAAGAAGGATATGGACAGTTTGGAAGGATTTCAGCGCAGGGCAACAAAAATGATCAGGGGCCTGGGAGGCAAGGCTTAAGAGGAAAGTGTGGTGTTTTTATAGGTAAGAGGAATGGCAGAAAGAAAGGCAGGTTAATAGCCTGGAGAAGAGAATATTGAGGGGAGATTTAATAACCATCTTTAAATACCTGAAAGATGATTGTAGAGAGGCTGGACAAGGGCTTTTCTCTATCGCTGTAGGGGACAAGACTAGGAGCAATGGCTATAAACTGCAGCAGGGGAAATTACAGGACATTAGGAGGAATTTAATATGACTATGACCATAGTCGGCACTGGAACAGGCTACTTAGAGAAGTTGTGGAATCTTCATGCTTAGAAACTTTCAAAAGCAGGTAGGCAGACACTTGGTTAGGATGGCTTAGTCAGGGATGATCCTGCTTTGAGCAAGGGGCTGCACTACATGACCTTGTCAGTTCCCTTCTAGCCCTACTTTCCTGTCTATAAAGGAAAGGAAATAAGGTACTAAGAGTGGAATAATTCCACTAAAAACAAAAGTAATAGTAGGCGGTACATTTGATATAAACATGCAGATTTACACAGTGGCAGAAATGTAAGATTTGAGACATCCTGCTATAAACAAGAGAAAGAATCTGTATACAGACTGGTGAAGCCATAATTACATTACTGCACACAGCTCTAGATCGATTGTTCAGATATTGTGTACTGAAAACACATAAACAGCGCTCTCTGGCTTTAATGAAAATTACCAATCTGTGTAGTGTTGCCTTAATATTTTGTGTTATCATGCAATTTATCATAGGGGAAAGAAAGGAAGAGGTTTTTATATAAACTTGGCATACAATGTAAAAATTGTATTTTTATAGAAGAAAATTAATGGTACAAACTATTTGATTATTAATATTTTTGTCATGGGAAATTATTTGAAAATGTTTTTTTACAATAACACTTGTTTAAAAACTAATTGCATTTAGCTAACTGCATATAACAATTATAAATTCCCATAACTATGAACATATATAGAGCCAAATTCATTAATAAAAATCACAATAATGACAGGCTTAGGTAACAAAGAAGAAAGGCTTGCTTCCTCATTCACTTGAATGAATGAATGAAGTTACACTAATATAACAGTGATGCAAATTAATGTAGCTTTTTAGTAAAAACCCTAGCAGACCTATTTGTATTTCTGAAAGTGTCATGGCTGTGAAAAACAAACATACAGCTTTTACCTGTGATATTGTTGACTTGCCCAGAGATATTCTTTACATGAATATACAACTAACTTTTGAATGCCAGGTGCATAAAAGAAGAACTGTAAAAACAAAGGCATCTTTTTTTTTTCCTGTACATCACATAATGGAAAATTAGGCTATTTTATATAATCACATTTCCTTTTGGCCAGGAGCCAAATACGTTTTGGGTTTGTTTTTGTTTTTTATAGCTTTCTGTCTGTTCATATGTTCTTTCAATCATATCAGTGAAACAGATTATGCAGAGAAGGGAATAGCTGGTTTATATTCCCTGAGAAGTCTGAAGACTATACAACATCAAAAAATAAAGTACTTGCATTGGACAGGTCTCATTCAGGATCTGCTTGATTATATTTCTTCTGCTAGTAAAGTCCAGTTGCTCTAAGGATACTTTCCTCAGCCTGTACCTGCAGCATGACAGATTTCCTGTCTTTCTTACCACCATTGCTCTCCTCACTTTGGAGGTTTACTTTACTAGCTAGATTAACAACAGAGATTTAGGGCCATAACACACATTACATATAGGATGTGTTAACTGCACTTAAAATATAAGCATCCGCACATTCAAGCAAGTTATGACTTTTTGCAGGAGTATTTCCAGATCGTATTAAGTAAAAATGTGTTCAGCTATTGTCGGACCACTCCACAAAGACAATACAAGGAATTTGTGCTCCCATGAGGTGTCCGTTCAAGTTGTAAGGATCAACAGCAAGTAGAGGGGCTGAGTCTCACAGCCCCACATTCCCCTCTGGGATCACAGAACTGCAGCCTGCTAGGGGCCCAATCCTGCTTTTTCTCCTCACCGAGGGGCACCAGTGCTGGGGCTGCCTTACCACCACACTAGAGCCTGGGATGTACCGTTTAGATTGTAGTAAACATTACTGTGCAACTGCTCAGAGCACGTTCTAACTTTAATACCACACAGATTTAACACATACTGGGCATATTTACATGTGCATTTTACTGCACAGTGGACTAATCCACTGCACAGTAAAGCATCACCATCTACATATGCACAGCAATTAAGGCCCAGCGGACTAATTTACAGCACCACTGGATAGTTCCATCAGACACAAGTACTATTTGGCGGCACAGTAAATCATAGTACTTAGAAGCATGTATAGATGGTAACAGGGCTGGCTGGGGCACAAGGGTGCTTCAGTGAGGGGCTAGCCAGCAGACAGCCCATGTGCTGAAACACCCTCATGCCCCTACCAGGTTCTCAAAGCATGCAGACACTGTTGAAACATCCCTAGGCACGCATTCAAACAAGTGGCCAGGAGCAAAAAACTCTGGAGCAACAAGCTCTGGAGTTTATTGATGCGCATTAATTACACATGCAAACACACCCACTGAGTTGCTCATAAAAGGCCCTTAATTGTTTTAATGCTGTGTGTTTCAACATCTAACTTCTAGGTACTCTGCCTCATGGAATCTGGACTCTCAAATTAGGTGCCTAGAGGAGAGTAAGGTGCCTAAGAACAGGAGACACAGAAACCAGCATGCTGGACAATGAACTGCCTATGTTACCCAGAAGGAAATGAATGAGAAACCTACAGTAAGTCTTGACTAAAGGGATTAGGTGCCTACCTCTGGGCTGAGGGAAGTGTCTCTCTCACCTCAGAATTTAAAGCTGAGACCCCTCTGCTGGAATGACTACCTGACACCTTTCTTTAAAAAACAAAGATAATGTCCTTTCATTCAAGAGTGATAATATAAAACCAACCATTAGAGTGTGTGTTCAATCTCTCTCTTCTTGCAGCTCTTCTACTTTGCTGTAATTAAAGCGTGGCCCCCACCCCTGGAGTACGTGTAAAAGTGCCCTAGGTGACCATATAACTCAGAGGTAAAGGCACTCATCTGAAAGGTGGGGAGAGGGATCCCATTTACTGTTTTAATGGAGATTCCAGGCAAAGTGGAATAGATGGCACTGGGCTGAATCTCTAAAGAACTGGGGTCTGTCCCTTGCTGTGCTACAAGCAACTTCTGACTTACCCTCTCTGTGTCATTTCTACTCTTCTGTAAAACACAGATATACTGCTTTCAAAGGCAGTATACTCAAAAGACCTAGTTGTCATGGGTGACTTGAATTACCCAAACATCTGCTGGGAGGAGCAGTCAGCCAGGTCTGCCCATTCACGTAGGTTCTTAACCTGCATACAAGACCTGCATCTAACACAGGAGGTATGCAGTCCCACTAGGGGAGATGCCTTACTTGACTTGGTGCTGGTCACAGAGGAGGAATTGGTGGGGGATCTACAGGAGCAAGGTAACCTAGGGGATAGTGACCACCAGTTGATAAGGTGGGAAAGACAACTAGTAGGGCAGTAGTGCTAGACTTCTGGAACGCCAACTTCAATGAGCTCAGGAGATTGGTTAGGGTGGGACTGAGGGGTCATCACATCTGTGAGATGGGAGTCCAAAAGGGGTGGAAGTTCCTCAAGGGACTGATCCTACAGGTACAGAGGGACACCATCCTAGTACATGCAAAGGGAGGCAAAAGAGCCAAAAAACCTTCTTGGCTGAGCAGGAAAATCCAGGAGAGCCTGCAGAGGAAAAAAGACACCTACAGGCTGTGGAAACAGGGGGCAGCCACCAAGGAAGAGTATACTTGCTTGGCTTGCGCTTTCAGGGAAGCAGTGAGGAAGGCCAAAGCAGATACAGAACTCAAGTTGGCAACAAAGATTAAGGATAACAAAAAGTCCTTCTTTAAGTATGGAGGGAGCAGGAAGAAGGCACAGGGTAATATAGGGCCGCTACAGCATGGACTAGGGCAACTCATAACTAATAGGATGGAAAAAGCAGAGCTCTTAAATAATTTCTTTGCTTGTTTTCCTGGACATGGATACAAATACACCCCCCAATGAGTCTTTAGTCTGGAGCGAGAGTAATACTAATCCACCAACGGTTGGCATTGACCTAGTGAAGGGGCACTTGGAAGGGTTGGACATATTTAAGTCGGCAGGCCCTGATGATCTTCGCCCAGGAGCATTAAAGGAATTGGCCGATGACATAGCAGAACCACTGGTGCAATTGTTTGAGTACTCATGGCACTCGGGACAGGTCCCAGAGGACTGGAAAAGGGCCAACGTGGTCCCTGTTTTCAAGAAGGGGAGGCAGGAGAACCCAGGTAATTATAGGCCAGTTAGCCTCACCTCTATTCTTAGAAAAAATCATAAAAGATCACATTTGCAGGGGGCCAGTGGGTAACACAATGTTAAGGGGCAACCATCATGGGTTTATAGCAGGCAGATCTGCTCATATTTACACAGATAAGCACCAAATAATAGCACTATTCAGACAAATTAAATGATTAATAACTAATATGTAGCACTGATATAGGAAAGCATCCCTATTTAGGGTGGAGCTTTAACATCTGCTTAACCATACATACTTGTAGAGAGAAAGAGAAAAACAGGAATTAGATTTTCTTCATAATTTGGTTCTTAACAAGTTCTGAATGCTAATACGGCAATATGCTGTGCATTGGCGACATGTAGGGGGTGCACGTGGGTGCACGTGCACCCTGTGGAAGTCCAGCCATGAAACGGGAAATGCCGGCAAAAGTGCACTTCTGGTTTTGCCGCTGGCTTGGTGATTGGCTGATGGGGGACCCTCCCCTGTGTCAGCGATCTGGTGCCCCCCACAACTCGGGAGGCACCAGTTGCCCATGATGCTGTGAATATGCATGCACTTCAGTCAGGTAATTTGTGGTTATCTTATATATTTCTGGTCAAATTAATCAGAATTATGTTAGTGTCCTTGAATTCTTAATGGCACATGGTAAGTTAGTACTGTTGATCATTTCAGTACTTATGGGGTACGTCCAGATGTGTGGATGTCTGGCTCTCTGGGAACAAGTAGTGGTGGTTCATTTTGCGCTGCCGCTTCTTGAACCTGGGGAACGCCTGTCCCATGCGTGCTTTGGCACGCAGCAAGTTGCCACGGGTGGGGAGGGGAAGCTGGGGCCAGCCTAGTGCTGGCCCCAGCAGCCTTACCTGGGGTCCTGGGAGCCTCTTGGGGCTCCAACCATAGTGATTCTGCTACACAGAGCCCGGCTGGCAGTGGAGCGTGGCCCTGGGAGGGCTAGCTCCATTTTTCAGCAGTGCGCGCTGGCCAAGTGTGTGTTGTTCTGGGGTTTTTTTCGCCCTTTTTTTTTACCCCTGGATATCCAAAAAAACCCGGCACAGTGCATGCTCAGGCGGTACACCCTTGCAGTGCAGAGAACACCCGACTGTGCAGTATGTGGTGCTGCAAACATGTTTGCAGTGCCATGTACTGCATGACTGCACTTGTCTGGATGTGCCCATGTAGTCCTAATTCTGGCTAGACCACATCTGCATTTTCTTCAGTGTCCGTGGCTCATCCTGTTTCCTTTATGAAGCATCTATGCTCAGAGTAGGAAAACAGGCACAATAAAGGACAACAAACGTTATCCATACCTGTTTCAATTATCTGTGGTTTTCCTGTAAGCAAAGTGCTTGGAGAAACATAAAGTGGTTTTCACATGGCATTACAAATATTATGAATACCTCATAGGTAACACCACTGTCAGTGCCAGCATCCCATGGTATCAGATCCTGAACAACTTTCTGAACCCAGCCGCAATCCTTGGTACAGAGGTCTTCAGCTGAGAGTCCAACATTCCAGTCAGGGCTGGGTCCAAGCATGGTAAGGAAGGACATGAGATGACGATGCCTGTCTACAGAAAACTCAGCAGAGGGAGCAGCTCTACTGCAAATAGGAAACAGGAAAACAACATTAGCTGTTGAAATAAAGTTTGTCATTTGTTCAGCTCTGAAACTTGTGCTTTAAAAAAAGAAAAAGTTAGCACAAACGTGACAATATGCATCTGGCATCTGTAGACAAGTAGAGAGATGGGACAGAGTGAGGGCATGACACAACTCTAGTACATTATATCCTTTTCAGCAGTAAGCCTGCCTTTATGCATTATTTAATGATATAACTTTTACTGCATTCAAGGATGTTTAGAATTTATTGTGTCTCAGGTTGTTAGAATGAATAGCTGCATAAGTACCCTTTATTTCTTAACCTTACAAAAAAGACTTTCAGGTAGGCTCTCAGATACTGTAACAAACATAAAAGCTTCAAGTTACATGGTTGGAAGAACTATGAAATGTTTGACTGCCAGAATATTTTTATCCAGGCAGGTCTTATGGCTGCAGATTAAAAAGTGCTTAAAAGCACAACTTTGTAAAGCAATCATTAGTTAGATTTTAGTGCTTATGCAAGTAAGAGATTGATGATGCTGGCCAGGCCCAGAGAAGGCAGCCAGGCATTATGCAAGATTCTGCTGATGTACGTCAATGAAGATGTGCAAACACCCCTACTTGCCCAATTCTTGCCAAAGACGTTCTTAAGGAGAAACTATTAATCATGCTGAATGATGCAGGACTTGGTGATCTAGACCAATAATTATCAAATTCCTATTCCATGAGAAACGAATATAAACTGATACCACCATCTACATATGTGCATCTAAAGCATTAACTCATTGTGCCACCTACAACAACTTTTTGGTTGCTTTAGATATAATTTTATAGTGCTTGCAACTAATCCAGATCTGACAGTTCAACTCAGTCAAAACTCTCTCTGAGTTCAATGGGAGTTTACCTCAGTTGAAATATTCAGACCAAAGTACACTCAGTTTTTCCATCAATCCCAAACCAAAGCTATCTTTTTGCTATGGATTTTAAAACATTCTATATTTTGTCTCCAGAATTTGTTACTTTTGTTCACCCATAACCTCTGTGTTGTGGAGTTATATTTGCAACATATATACACACTATACTTCTCTCCCAGTCTGTGGGAATTTACTTTTCTATAAGAAGTTGTGTCATTGAAAAAGAAAAAATATAATTTATATTTCCACTGATCCTTAGCATTGTTTACAGAACACCTAGTATATTCAAAATGAGATGAGCCCAAAAAACACATTGTATTTTTGGTGTACTTTGTGTAAACATGGTTTAGTTTCAAACTTGAGTTGACTAAGTTATGGTGTCCATGTCCTTCTTTGAAAGCAAATCAGGCAAATAGGAACCTTAACAGAAAATTTCAATTCAAGAAATTTAATGATAAAAGGTTTGTTTTGGCTGTCCCTACCATAAAGCCCACAGCAAAGGTCTTTATGGTAGTTTCAAACTGTTGATTGGATTGACTTAAATACCACAGATAGACTGTGAAGACCTTTTTCATGCTGGGTAGAATTCCATACTGACTACCCTAGGACAAATTTGTCTAGTACAAATAAAAATTATAGTAAGGTACTGTACAAAGCTTTGGTCACTGATTCGATTCAGCTGAGATTCAGCCCCTGAACCTCCGCATCTCCCCCCCTTCCCTCCGCTCAGCAACTGGTGCCTCCTGGGTCTGAGGGGGGGGCACCTGGGGTCCCCCCTGTGGCCGATTACCAAGCCGGGGGGGGCGATGCAGGGGGGTCCACCTGTCAGACGCTCCATCCACCCCACCATCTCAGCATTCACGAGCCATGCCTGGTACCCCAAGGTATGTAGAAAAAACATTTAAAGCTGTGTCTATGGCCAAATCACTGCTTCTCTGAATCAGCACTGAATTTTCAGATTTGGACTCAGCTGAATTGAATTGGGACAGTAATCTGAATCAATGAATCGAATCACTGCCCCCAGTTTGGGCGGAATCCGAATCTGAATCGAATATAGCTCATTTTGCACACCCCTACTATTTAGCATGAGTAAACGTATCAAAACTGGTCTCGGAATAAAATATTTTTGATACCTCTGAATTACATGCTGGTGCTCATAGATTGCCAATAGACTAAGATAACAAAAAGATGTTACTGGCATACAAAAATAGTTTCTGAGCATGCCCTATAGGCATTTTACAGTGAATACTGAGACAAACAGAATCTTGAGCAAATTAAAGTATTTGAATACATGGCCCTCAGATGGAGGGTATGTATACATTGCATATGTAGATGGCAACAAAAGCCACTTCAGACATTTTGATGAAAAACTTCTGTGGATTTAGTTATTAGTCTCTTACACCTCCAATCTCTTTATAAAAACAGCTGAGAAATCGCATGTATAGAAATTACAATGCAACTGCTGGTTATATAATTATTGTTCATTTTTTTGTAGGAATACCATGATGCTAAATCTTTCCTTAACTTATACTGTGTACAGTGAGAAACAAAGTCCTCGATACCTGAATGTCAGTGACCACTATATGATACATGGAATTTAAGCTGGAGAAGAATCTGGTTCATAATATGTAAGAGAATATACCAAGACACGACTAAGCAATCTACCCTGATAGGTTATATCGCAGCTGAGCAAATGTTTTCTGAATGATCAGCTGATGAAGGAAATCCTAGGTTTTAATCCTTGCTGTCCCAAGGATTTGTTGCACAGGCTTGGGCAAATCACTGTAAATAATTCTGTTATCCATGGAATAATAGATTCACTTTCTCTGCCTACTTATACTGGAGCATAAGTCTGTTGGGGTAAAGTGCCAAAGATGACTTTTAGGAAAGGCAAAGGGCCCAAGACAGCAACCCTGCATTTTCAGAATCTGTTGATCCAGTTACAATGGTAATTGCCAACATCAGCATCAATGGTTCAAACCAATCTACTAAATCTGAAAACCAGACACTGGGAATCTTCAGTCCCTCAACTGAATTTTATAGATTAAATCTCTATATCTCTAAAAATAACTCATTAGCTTGTAAATTTTAGAAGTGTGTGATGCAGAAAATGCAATATTTCAACTCTGCCATTAGTTAATCATGTATAGTGCTCATTCCTCTATTCCACTTCCAAATTTTGTCAGGTATAATTGTAAGTAGTAACAGAATATCCATGCAAAAATGGACCATACTTCCATAATACTGCTAAACTACTCAGCTTGCATGCAGTATTTCTTCAGCCTCTGTAATCCGGAAGGTGAGGATCGCTGTTCTCGTGTATATCCACTTCCTAGATGCAAGTATGATGATAATGACTAGGGTGTGTATTTTATTTAAAAAATGCAGACTTAAAATTTCTAGCATCTGCAAGAATGAAGAACTCATAAAATTGAACCCAAGTCCTTCCACAGAGTTCTGCTGATATATCTGATTCCTCATCTAAAGTGTCTTCTGCTCATTCTGAACCTCCAGGGAGAAAACAGCATAACTAATTCAATATGTAGATATACATAAGTTAGATGTCCCAAATGTTATTAAGGAAAAGACCCACAAAGGCTATCTAGTTTTTCATCTTGAAGACAAGGTGAAACAGGTTCCTAATGCTTTTTTCATTCTAGTGTTAATGTCTGAAGTAGTAAGAAATCCACTACTTCCTTTGGATGACTGTACTACCTTTAAATAGATTTCACCAGTAGATGATCACCTTGGCTAGGGACAGACATGCAAAAAGCCTGAGCCTGAATTAATTCAATCTTTGCAGGTTAATCTAACCTGGCTAGGCTAAATCAGTTTGTAACTGTACAGACATCCCAGACATGCAAGCATATGCCTGCAGTGGCTCAGGCTAGAAGCCAGGGGGGCACTACAGCAGACTTCCTTTCCCTTCCACAGGACTGAATTGAGGGGGGCATGGCCAGGCCCGGAAGTATTAGGGAGGGGTTACTCCCCTCCTTGATAACAGAGCATTTATCAGCTCTGTTAGCAGCATTTATCACCTCATCAGAAAAACAACAGCCTCTCTCATTAGTTCAAGCTCTTCTTCAATAAAGAAAGAATGGAGGGATATTACCAGCTGAGCTGTTGATTAGCTCCAAAAAGTCCTAATCTGACACAGCATGGACTGTAGCCAGCATGTGGTCTGCTAGCTAATGCTATGTGTCAGGGAGTGGTGAGGCACGGAGGGGAGCGCAGGAGGAAGCCAGGAAGATGCTATTGTGCCTGCAAGTCTCTGTCAGAGCTGCAGCCAGGGAGCAAAGGGGAGGGGCCAGCCCTGCTGTGAAGCAGAGAGCATGCCAGGATGCTGGGGGAGTCTGATTTAACTTAAACAAGCAAGCGGCCTGGGACAGATATTGCATAAACTGGTTTGACCGAAATCAGTTAAGTCTGATACTACATTCAAGCAGATTTATCTTAAACCAGTCTCGGCCATTTTGAAACTGGTTTATGTGCACTGAACTTTTGTTCTGTTACAGGCTTAAACCAGTTTCTGATCACTTAAACTGGTTTATGTGTGTAACAGGGAGACACTTCCCTGTTACAGGAACATCTGGGAAAAACACCCATTTTGTTGAGAACTTTCTGCCTGACCTGTGGAACTGGGTGACATATTGACTGTTTGCCCATCCAGGACACTAAATACCCGCTATGGACTTTGGTGAAGTACCCATTACTTGCTGACAGTGGTGAGGTGTTCAATCAGATTGAGATAACAAAAGGCTTAATTGCCAATTAAGTCTTTACGACTGGCGGCAGACAACCGGAGGTTAACAACAGCCAGGTGGAAACATTGTATTAAGGACTGCCAGTGCGATCAGCACTTCCCCGGAAGGGGAAGAGGAGCCGAGGCTTTAGACGCCAGAGATAGCACGCAGCCTGCGCGGAGGCGCAAGCGATGAGAGAGAGATTCACCAAGAATTTCTTGTTGATGTGGCAAGTGCTGGGCATCCGGCCCATTGGAAGATGCATTGCTGATTCAGCCAGGTGATTGCAGTTCAGTCTGGATCCGTTGCTGTGAATTGATAAACAGGGCTGGCTTGCAAATGCCCACCTGCTGAGTGTTCATTGTGGGACTGATAAGTGAATCAGGAACTTGTAGGTAGAGCCAGCTGAGGGACCTACAGCTGGTGGCTAGCCAAGTTACACTTCTTGTGAGCAGGCACTGCTGATGCTCATTATTAAAACTAAGTGAGCACTCCTCTTGTGTGGTGTCCCCCTTTAATTACTCCCATCAAAGTCATGGCAGGTGAGATTGACACCTAAATGTGAGACGGGGAAACTATAACATCTTATTGTGTGCCCTAGAAGAAGAACATGCTCACAATGTGTAACTTCTGTCCCTGGCCCCACAGTTCAGGGGTGTTTGGATCTAGCACTGTCAGTCCAACATGTAGAAAGGAGCAACTATAAAAACAAGATCTAAATCTAGGTTCAAGAACTGGGAAGGTTGGGGGAGAGGGCCTGTTTCACAGTTATCTCCACGGCTAAGTGCAGACAGTCAAAAAGCCTGAGGCTGAACTTATTCCATCTTTGCAGGTTAGTCTAAACTGCATAGATTGAACTGTTAAGCAACTGAACAGACGTTCACTTTTGATTCTGAAAATGCAGCCACATGCTTGCAGTGACTCAGGCCAGAAGCTGGGGAGCGCTACAGCATGCCTCCCTGCTAGGCTGGAGCAGACAGCTTGGGTCAAGTCTAGCGCGCACACCCTGTGAGGGGGACGGGGGTGTGCAGGGGAGGTGCAAAGCATTCTGGGATGCTGGGGGACTGTGAGTTAACTTGAATCTGGAGGGCATCTGGGCCACAAGTTCAATAAACCGATTTAACCTAAATCAGTTAAGTCTGATACTACATCCATCCAGGTTTATCTTAAACTGATTTTGGCCATTTTGAAAGTGGTTTGAAGTGGTTCAGTGCACTGAACTTCTGTTGTGTTACATACTTGAACTGGTTTCTGATCACTTATACTGTTTGAATGTAATTTCTGTCTCTAGCCCATGTGGGTTGGCTGTGCCTGCCAGTGTGGGATCCCTGGGGCCCTTCATTCTAGCACCCCCTCTATATCATGCCCCACTCATTCATCCTTAGTTATGGTATGAGATGCAAGTCCAAAGCACTAAGTGACAGCTTTGATTCTAAGACTGCAACTAGAGTGCATACATCTGCAGTTTGAAGCAGAGACAGTATTTTTCCACTCTGGATATTTATCTCACTGTCCCTGTTGACAATTCCTGTCACATAATACAGAACAAAGCAAAGGAACAGCTATTGCCATGCATCCTAATGCTCTTTTATACTGTCTTTTGTTAAAATCTTACTATGATTTAGCCCACCAGCTTTTGGAGTTATATAGTAGGTTTCCAAGGCAGGGCAAATTCAGTAAGTGCTGCCACTTCTTCAGTCTCTGGAGAGTTAAAAGCAGCACAAAACTGGTTTCTCTTTGTAGGGTTTGCCATAACTGAAAAACCAACCTAGTATTTGTATCACCAGTATAGAGATGTAGGGCAGGCATGGACAGTCCAATGGAAAATCCTACTTGCTACAAGCATTTATTTTGACTGTTGAATCAGTACTGCTATGTTTACAGTAGTGCTAATGAGAGGATGGAGAAGGAAGATGGTCATGTGATTTAAGATGATTTTGTAGACAGAAATAGCAAAAAATAGTATTATCCTTACAAAAAATATTATGTATTATTAGCTGTAGTATGTCATACCCAAAGTCCATTTTGCTGGTTGTCTTTGTTTGATCACTATATGAGGCTATGAAGGAAAAACAATGAGCAGGGACCTGAAGTCTTTGGAACAGATAGATAGTGAGACAAGGCAACCAGGTCTAATAATACTAATACATTTCCCTTATACTCTTGCATGTATTGAATGTTCATCATATGCTTAGAGATGCACCAAACATGGAAAGTGATACAACTCCTGCTGCAAGGACTTTACAGTCTTAAATACTACCTTGCAGCTAAGGATGTCTATTTTAAAGATGAGGTTCAGGAAGGTTAAGTGACTTTCTGTAAGCTGGTCCTAGGGATGTGTGAAAAGTGCATTAGCACAGGTCTTGGTCTTGACCTGCAGCAGATCTTCAGCAACCAAAGTGTTATGGCTGGCAGCTACAGCAATAAATATTTATTTCTTGTTTCAAAAGGGAAGAAAATTGAAAGATTGAAAATGGTAGAACCTTTCTACTTGCACTATCAGAGCCTTCCAGATTCCCTCTAATTTGAAAGAGGCAAAGCAAAGTCAAAAGCAGCTTAGCAAAAGTTACAATAGCAATACTAGCAAGCATTTCATCTTCCCCTGTGTGTTGCACTGAGAGAATGCAGCAGTGGTAAATAGTTCACTTGTTTTCTAAAGACCTAGCCTAATTCCAATAATCCACCCCCAGAATCAGTTTATACTGCTGATCCCATCCTCCCAGTCTCAACAATCAACAGCAAATGTTTGGCATTAAAACAGACACCCAAGCTACTTTCTAATGCCTCCAGGATACTGACAGACTCATGGAAGAAAATTATTATAGTCCAGGTCTTGCACCATTGCAGGCTGGGGGGCTGCGCCGGGCTCTTCCTGGGGTGTGCATGCCCACAGATGTGTGCATGGGAGGAGAGCAGGCTGCCACTGCAGGCTGGGGCTGGCAATGGCACTGGGCTCTTCCCAGCAGTTGGGGCAGGCTGCGGTGATGGGAAAAGGGCTGCTGCTACCCCAAAATTCACTGTAGCCCCCCCAACCTGCCCTCCCAGTGCTCCCACTGGGAACAACACATCAGAGCCCCATGGCCTGCAGCCCCCCTGGGGTGCACATAACAGCAACAGTCATGTCCCCCCCGTCCCGCGCCCCATACCCACTCACAGTTTCCTCTGCTTTGCTCCCTGCTGCAGGTCCAGGAGCAGCAGACAGGCTGTGCCGTTACACTCCCCCCCTGCCCCTTCCTCTTCCCCTACAGACTTACCTTACTGTGTCCTGGGCCTCTGCTTCTCCCCACTCACCCCAGCCCCTGCTGCAGCGGCCCCGGGAGCAGCTGACATCACCTGTCTGCGGCACAGCACAGCCCAGGGGCTAGGGTGAGTAGGGACAAGCAGAACCCCAGAGCTGATCACATAAGAATGAGTTTACCTTGCATATAATGAATTTGGGGTACAACAAGGGTCATCACATAAGAGTGAATTCGCATACACAGAACCCGCATAAACCAAGGGAAGCCTGTAGCTAGTTTAGGTACCAGCAGACTGCAGTTTAATATAGAGATGCCTGAACTAACTTTAAACCAGCTAACTTAGGTACTAGAAACAGTCAGCAGCAGCAGTGCAGCACTCTGCTCAGGCTAATCTACCCTGCTTTTCATAAATTAAAATTGTGTCAGGGATTCTTGCTATAGCAAAGAGAGACATGAGGTAAAGCCTTAACCAACTTTAGTGATGCCAAGGTAGTACTAACTCTTGAGAATCTTAACAGCCTCCATTTAGGCTGTGGTTAAAGAACAATACCAGTGGGAGTAAATGGAGTGTTAGGAAGGGGAACGTGAGAATGAAACATGGCCAAGACTACTTGTTATGATAGTGGTTTGAAACTAGGATGGGCTTCCAACACAGGTGATAAGAGTCAAATACTTTTAGATTATGTTGGGAAAACTTGACTGGCTCCATGGAAGTTAATAATATGTAAAGATATTAAGCATAAGGTGGTCTGAGATAGCTGGTCTCTTTACCTTTGTTGTTCGGGAAAGGGCAACGTTGTTAGGGTATACGCATTGTAAGTCTGTTAGTAGGACAAAAGGCTTCCATGTACTACTGAGAAATGAGTTTATATTGGAATCTGAGATTTGAACAAATGGAGAGTTTCTAGCCTTTGTGGATGTAAAGAAAATCTTGAAAACATCACTTGGATGTGACTGATGCAGAGATGTCTGCATAACACCTTAAATAACAGTTCTCAGAGGTGTAAACTTCAACTCAAGCTTGTTGAAACCAAGACCCACTGTTTTGCAGGTATCAAACATTTCCGCCCCCACAAGAGACTCCATGCGTGACAGGAAGAGAAAAAAAACAGTGGGATTGAGATCTCTGTCTCATGAAGATTCACCTTCTTTGATGAGATAAGGACAGGGACATTTTGCTGCCAGTGTGCCTCTAATGTAAGGAGGGGACCTCTACTGCTATACTTGCTGAATCAGTGGCAGAGATGATAGGGTGAATGGGGCCCTATATTGCTGCCCCTGCCTCTGTGCTAGCACTTGTCATGCATGTTCATAAGGAGGTCTGCTGGGTGTGTCCAGGGCTTTGGAATTTTTCATTTGGCCCTTATGCCGGAAACAATATTTTGTTATTCAGAAATTCTTGTCATCACATATGCACGATTGGAAGTGTGTGTCTGTCCGCATGCTTGGCATGCATACTTTTTCTCTTTGCTGACAACTTCTTTTTTAAAGCTTTACAGAGTTTACAATATAACTGCTTTTAAAATAAAAGTACTTACACATGATGTAAATGTCAGACCAATTCTAGATCAGGAGGGCCCCCAGATTGCTTTTGGTTCTATACAACTGAGAGAACCATTTTAGGCTACTTGCCCAGCAGCACTACCTGAACACTACAGATAGGTACTTTAATATAAACTCCTAATGGCAACTTACAAGTCTTCACTATAGCACAGACTGAAATAGAACATGAAGGGTGACTGTGCAGAGATAGCCCCTAGGAAAAGACTTAAGTAGAGCTAAATAAATCAAAGTGCCAACTATAATAATGAAATTACTAGGGGACTGCACATCTAGAAATCCCAGGGTGATCATGCCTCTCCACACAACATTCAACAGCTTCTTAGAAGTCAGTTAGTAATATATTAGCAGTCTTCCTGAAATACTGTCTTCTGAGTCTCATTGCAGCATACCAGAAATCTAGAGGTGAAAGGGCTCCTATACACATGCACGGAGCCTGCTCCAAGGCACTGGAAAGACAGCATGTCAGAGCAGACTCAATTAATCAAGTCTGCTGGAGCATGGAAATTGGCATGCTCCATCAGCCTTCCACAGCATGTGTACCAGTGTCTCTGCACTGAAAAAATGGCAGTGGTGCACTTTGAAATAAAACACGTTCGACGATCTTTAGTTCAGTGTGCCCTGCCACCATTTTTTCAGTGCAGAGATGCATGGCGATGCTGATGCATGTGGCGCACGGGCGCTTTTAATTAATGCAGCTTGCTCATTAAAGTGCTCAGTGCCAATTCCCACAGCACATGTAAAAATGCCCAAAGAGCCTCTCAAGCTATCTAGTACTGGTCTACAGTTTTCATAGAAGTTTCTCTCCAGTATCCTTTAGAGTGGAATTAAGAAGGAGATTTAATCCAGCGAATCGTGTTATGCAATATAAGAGGGTGGCATTAGATACAGAAACATCACTTGTGCTAATAAAACAGTATTACCATTCTTATAGAGGTAAGATCTTGTGGAATGGTCATGTGACAAGACAAGCTACATATCCCATGGCAGCTGTAAATAAACTATCCATGATAACTGTGGCTCAACAAGACTAAGATCCTTCTGTTTGGAGGTTCTCACTTCTTCACGAGAACAACCCCTCCAGTTACTGTCTGAAAGATGTCTTTATCCAGACTCATATTTGATGTCTCACTGACACAAATGCCACTTTGTGAATGCAAACGCATCTTATAGTTTGTTCTTGAACTGCCAGCGCTATAGTTCCCCAGCAGCAAGCACCTACACACATTGTTTTCATTGCTTGAAACTTAAAGAGCATGAGAAATGAGCACAAAAAAAAGCTCTTTATGAGAAGAAAGAAATGAAGCAAACAAACAAAGTCTGTAACTTAATAAAAAAACACTGGCCACATTTACATGTGGCCGTAAGGAGCCTTTGTTACTGTGCTGTCATTCAGTACTTCCTTTTGGAAGTACTAAAAGATGGCACAGTAACAGCCCGTACTGCATCGTGCCAGCCGCACAGTTATTTTTGGCTGCTACATTGCTATGATGACATAGTGGTAGTGTCATGGTTTTTGCTAACGAACACTATGTCGCTGTAGCCCATCATTACAGCACTGTAGTGTCTTGTGTAGACGTGCCCAATGATCTCCTAAAGCCCAGCAGCTGACAGAATAAATTAAGCAGCTTATTAAGAAAAGAGTTTCAGAAGTCATGTAGAATAGGAGCATCAAAAAGGACAAGACACAATTTCATCACCAGGTTTTGAGTTGAACATAAAGATAGCAGTTTGTAACTTCAGAGAGGGAAAAGCTTGCTTAGAGGGAAACTGCTGAAGATCTTCTGAAATATAAAGCAGATAAGCCTTTAACTTAATTAATAATTGTAATATGGGCATATCCAAGAAAATTGAAAAAGTAAACTATTGCAAAAAGATCAACACTGAGAGGCAGATTCTGTTCCATTACTGGGTGTCTGAGTGGACCTAAGTATGTATTCATTCTAGCTTGTTCTAGTCTCTGAACAACTGTTGAAGCATAAGATGGGTAAGTCTCTGCCTCATTGTGGCACTGATCAGGGTGGAGTAACATCACACAGACAAAAATGTGCATATATACTTAACTGAGCATCATGTATGAATAATATGAAGATTTTTCCTTTTTCTGGAGACTCCTCAAATATTCTTACAGAGCTATGAAGGCAGTTTTGACACATTGATTGGTCTTGCATCTTATATTCTTTGCAGTTTGGTCAGAGACCTCCTAAGTACAGTATCCCACATGAATCTGCAAGTCCTTGTTTTGATTTAAAAATACATATTAATTTTTGTTCTTCATGAGAATGGGCTCAGATCACTTATTGCTCAGTTACAATCAAATAATATCTCAAACATCTTTCTCTGCCACCTAGCATTATAATATTATATCCAGGGCAGGTTAAAGAGAAAGCCAAAAGAACACTCCTATAAGAGTTCTGTAGTTTTTTAAATTGTGTACCCTTTTAAAACCAAGATGCAATAGGCTGTCATTGCAGTATGACATGAGAAAGGCATGCAGGTCTGTGCTAGAGGAAGGTCTGGAGGGAAATTCTATGGATCACAGGTCAATCCACATGGAAGGGTACCCCTGCTGCTTCTTTAGGAGTGGTATTACCACCAAGTCCCTGCTTATATGTGCACACTTTCTTAGAGGGAGAGAGTGGGGAGCAACTCTACGGAGGCATTTCAAAAGGAAATTCTCCCAGGTCACAAAGGAATATAGTGGCTCTGTCCCCAACATCAGCCAGTTATTTCTCCAAATCTGCAAAGCTCTGACCATGTGATGTTTGAATTGAGAGGTATGAGGTTGATTCTCTTTGCCACATGTACATAGCAGGAGGCATGACTCTGGGATCTCACACTAGATCCAATTGCACCTTATTACTGGTGTAGGGCAAATGAGATCCTGCAGATGGGGTGGGGAGTCTCTATGGGAGATTCTACAGATCAGGGGGGCAGGTCTGGGAGGAAGCTCCCTACGCATCACCACTGGATCTGGGGCTCTCCCTGCATTGGCAAGAAGCAGGCACCCAAAGCTAGGAGCTCCCTTTGCTGAGGGGTCTTCTAGCAGTGAGGACAATGCACAGCCAGAACCAAGAGCCCCATCAACTGTGTGAGGCACAGTCGGAACCAAGAGCCCCATTTGGGCCTGGGGCTTTCATGTACCCTTGAACCCTGGGTCCCATAGCAAATTAAAGATTGACAGCAACCAGCTATAAAGTTAGTACACATTTTTGAGGTCTAACTTCATAGCTGCTTGAGTTTTTTATCATGTGATAGTTACTTTGCATGTGTTGCTTGTCTAAGGGTAATTGTGCAGTTAACCATTTAATTGCACAATGCCTGTAATGTGTAGAGGAGGGCTTGAAGTCACTACAGCAGAATGATTTCTGATCCTGTCCTTTTCTATCTCTATGGATATGGTAGGAGAATATAATAATCAGAAACTTCATTTTTACTTCTCTAGTGAAAGCAATCCCTGGCAAAAGGTCAGAAGATAGCCTATACACCACTTACATTCTATCTAAGTGTCAAAATTGGGCTTATGTGGTGCAAAGACCATGTACTACTGAGAAATGAGTTTCAGCCTCAAAAGACTTTATGGCACAGCCCTCTAAAGCATTCTTCCACTGGCACAACTGCATACAAACGACATAAGGTATTCAGTCAATTTCAAGATGCCTGCTTACAGAGGCCAGACAGTGATATCTTTGGGCATTTATACACATACATTTTTGTGCCTGGACATGCCATAGATCTGGCACACTGGAGCAGACTGCACTGCTTACACTTGTATAAGTCGGTGCTGCATCACTTGCAGTTGTATAAACAGCGAAATGCACATCAGCACAGATAAAATGGCAGTAGTGTGCTTTTGAATTAAAACATCTTCTACGTGTTTCATTTCAAAAGCAGACTGCTGCCATTTTATGTGTGCTGATGCACATTTCATCACTTATACAACTGTAAGTGACTCAGCGCTGGGTGCTTTGAAAAGCTGATTTTGGATTTTAAACTTCATTGCAGAACAACAAGGATGTTTTTTTTTACCTCCTTGCCTGCCATCTGACACCACCAGGGAAGTAATTGTACCTGATTAACACATCAAAGAGCTCCTCAACACAGCTCACCAAGATACTCTCATGGACCCAGAGGGACAACCTTCCATCTTCAGCTCCCTCTGTGCAAAAATGAAGTTTATTTCCTACCTATGGGGAATTTTTACCATCTTGTACCATCTACTTTTCCCAGAGCCTGACGAAAGGACTTTGATCCCAAAAACTTGCAGAAAAGGACAATTTTCTTGCCATTTTCCAGTTGGTTTAATAAAAGGTATCATTTTGGAACCAAGAGTTCTAGTTTTTTGTATGTCTTTTTGTCTCAGACCAACACAACTACACCCCCAATAAGATACATAACACTTAAGAAACAAATTTCTTATTGGAACATAATGTACTGTTTTTTGTGATTAGGGTCTAATCAACATTTAATCAATAAATGTGTGTGACTGTAAATAAGAGGAACTGGGTAATTATAGTACTTTATAGTATCATGCAATTAGTGAAACTGCTGAATCTACAAAAATGTAAAGATGTGCAGAAGTCAGCTTTCTGACAAAATGTTATTTAGCATTATTAAATGTTAAAACTAAAAACCAGGCTCTTCCTTTAAATCAGTGGTTCTCAATCTTTTTATACTCAAAGCATATTTTTGGAAAATGCCAGCTCTTAGTTTCATTTGTTTATTGGTTACAGAAAAATAACAAAATAATTACTCTGTTGCAAAGTCATCAGTAAGACTATAACAGGTCAAAAACTGTTTTTGAGACTATGGATTCCTGTTTGAAATCTCTGGGTTTATTTTATGAACCATATTTGCACAACCTAACGGTGATAACAGTGCTTGGCACCCCATGGCATCCTTGAAAGGATGTCAAAGCACCGGAGGATGCCATGGTACCCTAGTTGAGATTCATTAATTTAAATGTACCTTTGAAAATCTATTCAACTGGTGGGATAGCCAGTGTGACAGCAGCATTTGGTGCCATTTTATACTGATTTAAGGCAATGTACTTGTCAGGGGTGCATCTACATGAGATGCTTTACTCACGATTAGAGCAAATTATTGCTCAGTAAGCGTCATCGTCTGCACACATAGGCATTTACTGTGTAGTAATTGGCTGTAATCATGATTAAATTGGCTACCTGTAAATACAAATAGCAAATTAACTCCTGATTACTTGCTGCACTGTACAGCACGTGTAGACAGGTACCTGGGAGCAAATGTGCTCTTGGTCAGCTGGGCAGCAGGGGATGGGAGATTGCTCCCTGCCCCCAGAAGCTGCCTGTTGGCAGGGTGGGCTCCACCACTGAAGCCCAGGGAGGGACAATGTCCCCCTACCCTGGCAGCAGGAAACTCCCAGCAACTGCTCCATGATCACAATCACAAAGAGGGGCCCCATGACCATGGAGATTGGACTGGGAGATAAGAATTTCTCAGCCCCATGATCACGGAGCAGGGCTGGGGGTTCCCTGCTGCCAGGGCAGAGGGACATTGTCCCTGTCTGGGCTCCCAGGGTCAGGAAGCAATGTCCAAGCCCCCAGGCCTAGCTTCATACTCCCCTGCCATCTCCCAGGTTAGCCTGGGGCCAGTGGGGGGCAGGAGCAGACTGCTGCCATGAGCAGCAAATCTGTTCCCATGTTCCTACACATGTCAAGGACTGTTCGGGGTGGGTTTACTTTAGAGTAAGTTACTCTAGAGTAAACCCACTCCAGAACATTTGCACATGTAGACATGCCCAGGTCTACCCTAGAAACAAGAATAGAATGGACATTTATCTGGGTGAATGTATTGTTTTATATTTAATTTACCCATATGTGCTTATGCACACCTGAGGTCTAAGGATAAATGCATGGTCTCCTTGACCTTTCTGGATGAACACACCATCACTGACTCAACATTTCTCACAGGAAGCCTTGCACCTGTCTTGTTAATGGTTTTCTTAAGATGTGTGGTTCAATTCGTGGACTATCAGGGCTTGGGGGGCTCTGGTGGGGTCTACAGATACTATTTAGCTAACACGGAAAGCTCACATACTTGGAACTGAAATATGGATTGAGTGTGTGTTTTGTCCCATGTAACATACAGGTAAATTATTAGAGTTGGTCAAAAAATGCCAGTATTTTATATGAGAAATTAACTGAAAACCTTAATTTTTCACCTAAATATTTTTAGATGCTGCCCAAAATCAAAAGCTAAAAATCAAGCTATTTCAAAGTTTTAGCAAAAAATATCCATTTTTAAAATCCTCCCAAAAGAAGAAGAAAAAAAGCCTCCCAAAGCCACACAATTTGGATCAGAGCAAAACTATTCTGTGAAAAGTTTCTATTTTAGTTACTAAACTACCTTTTGGCAAAAAACGTTTTCAGAAAAAGTATTTTAGCCAGCTCTGTTGACGATGTAACATACTGATCCACAGACTATGAAGACTCCTGTAAACAAAACAAGTTGTAATGAGTATATATTTCTTTCTATAAGAAGATCCCAAGGTACTTTAAAAATTGTGCATTACAGTTGTAGAAATCTTCTCACAGCTTACTGCAATAGCAAAAGATAGCAGTCATTAAACAGCAGAGATCGACACAGCACAACATTTAAGTGCTGCACTTAAACCATGTATTATTCTACAGGAACTGCAAGGGGAACTTTCTATAAGCACACACAAGCAGAAGTATCAAAATGTGGGGGAAGTTGGGCAACAGCCCTGGACACCAGTTTAGAGAAGACCAGAATGGCAGCTCCCTGGGAAGTCCAGGGAGCTGCAGCAGTAACAGCTCTATGCAGCAACAACAGCAAAAGCAACAACCAGGGCTATGCAGACCTCTTTGTCAGTAGTTGGGAGACTTTTAGGAGTCCCTTGGGCAAATATGAATGACCCACCCTCCCCCTCAGTCCTGGTCTCTGGCTCTGAGCACCCTTCCCCACAGGGTTTTGCCCAGGGCATCAAACACACTAGTTACGTTTTTGTACATAGGCTGGAATTTGATCAGACCAGGAAAACTAACACATGCTACTTTTGCAAAAGTGCTATGGAAAATTACGGAACCAAAAATGTTAGAAACCAGACTTAAATTTCACTTCTCATTCAGAAGATGGCATGTTGGAAAAAGAGTGACTGTTAATTCCATTTAAAAAATCTGGAATTGGGTCTAAACAGACATAACTCCATTGAAGACATCCTATCCCTGTATTAGACTAACAGAGCTATAACTGTTTATAGCAGGTGAGGGTCTATCCCTGATTTGTGAAACTGTTTCCCTAATACGATAACTTTCAATTTTATGAAAGGTTGCTGCCTTATTGCATTCATATTTAGATTGACAGATACCAGCTCCAACCAATTATTAGGTTATGCAGCTTAATGTGACAATGGGAAGTAAGACAAAAGCTATACACATGCACGCGCGCACACACACACACACACACACTCTCTCTCAGTAAAGGTTATTGTGCTTTTGTCTTGATTTTGCATTATTTCAAATGTAAAGCTAGAATAGTCATCATTTTCTTACAATCACTAAAAGGTTTGTCTTTGCCTTTTATGTTATCACAAGTCACAGTGCATAACTTTTCCTCCCCATCTACTTTTTTGTACATCAGATGGTCCTTTCTTTACACATCAGTATTTCTCTCTACACTGGGAGGTAGAACTCTTCTATTTTTGACAACATTAAATTTCACTGACTTCATACCAGCTATCTCTAAAATGATAAAGGGAGAAAATAGCTGAGCTAGGAACACCATACTGTTGCCATAGAAACAAGCAACTCTGTCTGGCCGCCTCATTTCTAACACAGAATCCCCAAACTGTGAAAATGTTTCTTTAATACTATACCATACAATTTGGTGAAATGTTACTGCACTACTGCATTCCTATCAGGATTGACAGATATTGGCTTTTACAAATACTAGGTTACACCACTCAGTGTGACAGTAGGAGATAAGAGGAGACAGCAGGGATTTGGGGGCGAACACCCCAGAGAGCTGTATTTAGAAATAAAACTAAAAATGTAAAACCAGCCATGTTGTGTTTTCATGCTGTGACTCTCCTGTAATAGTGAAATCCAGCCAGTCAAGGCTGAGAAATAATCGGGAAAGAGGAGATTTATAAATATTTTTCTGGATATTAGTTTAGGTAACAATAGCAACAAAAATATAACCCTATTATCTTACGGCATTTTCAAGATGTATATCACCAAGCCATCTAAGTTGATGCAACTGCAGCTTAGAAGTTTGATTAATAAGACAGTAGCACTTACTTTTGTCAAACAAGCATTTCCATAAGAAACTAGCATAGAAGTATAGTCTTTTTGTTGCTTCCTTTTTTATGACATTGATTTTTTGCATAAGTTAGGTATGGCAGAATCTCTACACCTACTACCATGAAATTGGAGTTATTTCACAACTTCCAGGGACCTAGGAACATATTCTAAATGCAGAGATATTAGTTAAAGTACTCACTTAAAGTCTTCCATGAGCAGCAAGCATGAAACTGGAATTCTCCAAGGACAAAATATTTCCCTCATCTCTACACAAAGAAATTTGCTATCCCTAAACAAACAAGCATAGATCTCACCAGGGAGCCCAGTCAAATAAATCTGAGGAAATGTTTACCTTAGACTGCCACAATCACATTTGTTGTTCAAAGACTGCATTGTTCCTCTCTGTGAATCCTTAAGAACTCAGCTTCTTCTCGCCTTTCTTTAGCATTCTGCTTCTTTCTTCTGTACTTTAAGAGACTATCTTTTAAGGGAACAATGAGTTATCAGTAATAACTATTAAGATGCTGCAGTTTCATTTTGAAACTTCAAGATGATTTTATGCCACTTGTGATTGATAGAAAAGAAGGCCATTTCTCAGAGCAAGGCAATAGATTGTACAGGCAACCCCCGCTAAATGCTGTTCCGCTTAGCGCTATTCCGCTATAACGTTCATTTAAAATTGATACCTGATTTCACTTAGCCAGTTTCCTTATAATGCTCATGGTTGCCATCTTGGGTCATTAAAAACAATTGCGGTCACCATCTTGGGTTGTCAGATACTTTTGGTTTCGCTTAACGCTCATTTCGCTTAATGCTTGGTTTTTCAGGAACCAATTAAGAGTACTAAGTGGGGGCTGCCTGGACTACTGGTTTGCATTTCTAAATGTGAGACACTAGAAAATGCCAAGATTAAAGTTGCCTGGGTAACTTTATTCAGTGCGCAGGGTGGAGGTGCTATCAGGCTGAATCAGCCCAGTCCCAGACTCCTGGTCCCTATACTAGACAGGTCATGTGGAGCTCAGTCCTCCTGTTCCCTTCTTCCACTATGTGCTTTCACACCCAGGTCCAGTCCTCCATGGGCATGTTGAACTTCTAAAGCAAAAATCAGTATACACATGTACATTAGAGAGGTTGTACTGTTTTAACTTTATTTAGTAAAACAGCTTATAGTAAACTATAGAAAAGCAGTCAAATTCTTTTGTATAGACAAGGCCAAGTCACTTGGGTTCTTTTGAAAAATGTGTATATGACAGACGACATATTTTGTATTATGCATGATGCTGCTAGACTGTCAAGTCTCTTGGATTAGTCTTGACAGCACTGGTGTTGAAAATACAAGAGCTGTACTTATACACATACATATTGTATAGGCAATGCCATATAGAATTCCATCTACTGGCATATAAGAATATTTTTCAAAAGCATATAGACTTAAAGTCCTTGTTATGAAGAAATACAGATTTCTTCCTTATGTAGCAGCTTTTAATATGATAAAGACAGACCCAGGATCTTATACACAGTACAAAAACTGTACTTCATTTTGTAGAGTTGTCTATGAGCAGCCATTTAGGAGAAATCACTTGGGGATGAAAAATACTTCAAAGATAGAGTAAATTAAAAGCTGTTTAAAGGCATTCCTACTCCCAACACCCAAATAAAACAATCTGCATCATGATTCTCTACAGGAAAAAAAAAACAAAAAAACTTTCCTCCCTTCTTAACATAGACTAGCTGAGATTGCAAATACAACCACTTTGCACTCATCCCAATTCACAATCCTGGCAACAAGTTAGAGAACATACATAATTCAGGCAGTTTATTAGCACAGCTCTGATTTTCATTCTCCATGCTCTCAGTACTAATGATTTTATATTTCACATCCCTTTGCTTTATGTTGCTTCTGATGACTTGTTGTCAGTGAGTGAGTCAGGTTTGTACAGCTCTTTAATTATTTCTTTGCCAGTTGTTTTAGGATGCAGCTATCATTACAGTGAAAATTATGTCTCAATGGCTTTGATGCACTTAAGGTGAACCATTGTTGTTGTTATGGTGGCACTAAGTACATTGGTTGGGTTTTTTTGACAGATTTCCCTACTGGGTGTTTTACAAGTGAAAATCTTGCTACTATGGTCCAAGGTCTGTTGATGCTTCTACTATAACCTATTGTTTCCCTCAGGAGTCTCTTCAGTGGCTGTTAAACTTCATTCCAGGCAGAATTTTGTCACTGCCTTAGCCTGAGAGTAATTTGCTCTTCTTCTTTTTTTTTTTTTTCATATTACACTGTTTATAGTGTAATTTATTGAGCTGCTGAAAAAAAATAACAGCCAGATTTTGCTATTACTTACACTAGAAATAAATGTTAATTGTAGTTACATAACTTTGCATCATGACCATAACTGAAAAATTATGAGGGCTAGTAGCTTCCATAGCCTGTTAAATTCAACATACCCACACTTTTTGCATCTAGTAGTTATAGACCCATTGGCAAGGCCCACTTTCTTTTCATAGATTCATAGATGTTAGGGTCGGAAGGGACCTCAATAGATCATTGAGTCCGACCCCCTGCATAGGCAGGAAAGAGTGCTGGGTTCAGGTGACCCCAGCTAGATGCTTATGTAACCTCCTCTTGAAGACCCCCAGGGTAGGGGAGAGCACCACCTCCCTTGGGAGCCCGTTCCAGACCTTGGCCACTCTAACTGTGAAGAAGTTCTTCCTAATGTCTAGTCTAAATCTGCTCTCTGCTAGCTTGTGGCCATTATTTCTTGTAACCCCCGGGGGCGCCTTGGTGAATAAAACCTCACCAATTCCCTTCTGTGCCCCCGTGATGAACTTATAGGCAGCCACAAGGTTGCCTCTCAACCTTCTCTTGCGGAGGCT
>NW_005842278.1:1125947-1126588 GCF_000455745.1 Alligator sinensis
CTAGTCTCTCCTTGTAGGGCTTGGTCTGCAGGCCCTTAACCATATGAGTGGCCCTTCTCTGGACCCTCTCCAGGTTATCCACATCCCCCTTGAAGTGCGGCGCCCAGAATTGCACGCAGTACTCCAACTGCGGTCTGACCAGTGCCCAATAGAGGGGAAGTATCACCTCCTTAGATCTATTCGTCAGGCATCTGCTGATGCACGATAAAGTGCCATTGGCTTTTCTGATGGCTTCGTCACACTGCCGACTCATGTTCATCTTGGAGTCCACTAGGACTCCAAGATCCCTTCCCACTTCCGTTCCACCAAGCAGGTCATTCCCTAGGCAGTAGGTGTGCTGGACATTTTTCCTCCCTAGGTGCAGCACTTTGCAATTGCAAAGTGCAGCAATTGCACTTTGCAATTCAATCCTTGTTGAATTGCATTCTGTTGTTTTCTGTCCACTTGTCCAACCTGTGCAGGTCTGCCTGCAGCTGTTCCCTGCCCTCCGGCGTGTCCACTTCTCCCCATAGCTTTGTGTCATCTGCAAACTTGGACAGAGTACATTTCACTCCCTCGTCAAAGTCACTGATGAAGACATTAAAGAGTATCGGTCCAAGGACCGAGCCCTGCGGGACCCCACTGCCCACACCCTTCCAGGT
>NW_005842278.1:1126801-1144104 GCF_000455745.1 Alligator sinensis
CAGTCCTCCGGGCCGTGGCCCGTGTGCCACGAGCATTCAAATATTCCCACCAGTGGCTGTGCAATGACGTCGGCCAATGCCTTCAGTACCCTCGGATGGAGCTCATCTGGGCCTGCAGACTTAAAGGCATCCAGTTCCTCCAAGTGACTCTGCACCATCTCAGGGTCTACGCATGGTGGTCTGGCGCCTTGCTGCTGCCTCTCTACAATCCCAGTGAGAGACTTGTCTGTCACCAATTGCTTCTGCCCATTTAGTGGGGGTCCTATTCCTCCCTGGGCCTTCCTTTTACTCCCTATATATCTAAAAAACAAATTTTTGTTATCCTTTACTTGGGATGCCATATTCAGCTCCATGGTAGCTTTGGCCCATCTAACTGCCTCCCTACAAGCGCGAGCAGAGGAGGTATACTCCTCTTTGGTAATCTCTCCCTGTTTCCACTTTTTATGTGCTCCCCTTTTGGCCTGTAGGCTGCCCTGGATTTCTCTGGTCAGCCAAGGAAGCCTCCTGGCCCCTTTCCCTCTTTTTCCTCGCAGCGGGATCATCTCCCACTGTGCCCAAAGGATCATTTCCTTAAGGCACAGCCACCCTTCCTGGGCTACCATATCTTCAAAACTCCTACTGTGCAGTGCGTCCTTGACTAATCGCCTGAGTTCATGAAATCAGCTTTCCTAAGGTCTAGCACTTTTACCCTACTAGTTACCTTACCCACTTGACGCCTTATGAAGAATTCTTTTATCTGGTGATCACAGTCCCCAGATGACCACCGATCCTACTGTAAATTTACACAGTAGATCCAACATACTGCTTGACTTCACAGTCTACAGGTCCCCTAGATGACTTCTCAAGTACACAATGACTGCAATTAACTACACTAAAGGAATCCTTCAACTTTTCTCCATTTCAGTCATAGGATGTACAGAATATACTACATCAAGTGATCAGGACTGAGCTGGACCAATGAATTGAAAATTACAGTCCGATCCTTAACACTTTATTTAGCCCTTTGGTAGCCAACATGCAATGGCTTTGCTAACTGTATGCCCTTATAATGTGCATGTATGTTGACATCTGGTGCAATTTAGTGCACTGGACACAGAGCTCAGTTAGGTAAAAGAGTTCATAGAGGTACAAGGAAATAATTGGGCCTTACCTTATACCAAAGTTACAAAAAGAGTGGAGGATAAGTAGACCAAGCCATCAAGAAAAATATTTATTAATAAAGAGTGAAAGAAAAAATGGGGGTTATAAAATATCCTATCAGAAATATAACATGTAGCTATTAAATAATAACTTCCTCATTCTATATAACCCTTAGTTGAGACTCACTCACTCTATGTGAAATTACACATGCATGCCTTCACTTTCAAATTATTAGGTGGAACAATTTATAAGCAATTTGTATAATCAAATGCTAATGATATACAGGAGATGGATGATTAAAGGACTATAATATCAGCTTTCTTTTTCATTTTAGAGGATATAAAAATTAAAATGTGCACATTACAACTGATAATTTACAGTTCAAAGTAAGTCTGCATTTTACTGTTCAGAGAATATGATGTAGTCAAATTCACAGCAACCATTTGAAATTTCATGTGCTGATGTGTGTGTTCAAAACACATCTTTTATTTTCTTTTTTTAATTGTAGTTCTCAGCTGGATAGTGTAAAGACTTGATTAATTGAGCAAAACAACAATTCAAAATTAATTTGTTCATTTGTTATTCATACTTCTATAAATTAGTTTTGTGGATTAAAAACTACTCACTGAAAAAAGTCATATTTAATGGCAATGCATTGTGTTACAGTACAGTAAGTCACTTTAGTATTATATTTAGTAATAGGAATGAAAATAATTGTATTAAACAAAACCAAGCAAATATGCTTATTTATTTGTCTATCTTACAAAATTCCCACTATACAACTTATTTCCTGTAATACATTCTAATACAAATAATGGAAACAAAAGTGACACCATGAAAAGTAAAGTAAATATTTTTCATTTTTGAAGTTGTTGATACAAAATGTTTGGATACCATTATGTGAATTTTAGTTTGCATGCTATAGGGAGCGTGGTGTGTCACTGGTGAATAACTCTATTAATTAATATTAACATATTCTTAGAAGACTAATTAACAGCAGGGACTCAGAAACGCCACTGAATCTCTGGGGTCTAGGTGTTGTGAATTTCATTATTTCTCTCTCTAAATCCTTTCAGTTATCAAAACTGAAATCCGCATTGATCTGAATCTTCCCTGCTCAGTACTGATTAATAATAAGTTATCAGAGAATAGTATTTGGTATGCATAGTAGAACTCTAAGTCAGATTGCCTGTAAAATATCTGGTTATATACAAAGACTCTGAGGGACTGTTTCTGCTAGGATTAGTGAATTTGTTTAACCAGACCAAACCAGCAAACTAATAAAAGCATCGTATGTCCTCACACTGATTAGAGAGCATCCTCAGAATAATGGCTGCCTAAACAAGTGATTTAGTGTCACTGTGGTACTTTGAACAGGAACATATTTCAGAGATGTGTGCTCCCTAAATATTTAAACTATCACTATCAGCTCTGTTTAGGGAATGTACTTTTGTATGAAAGACATATTACAAGACATCTTGGCAGAATGCACTTTTCCGTTCTATTCTATTCTCTCACTCCTGCAGTTAAATGATGTTTACACTGCAGCTGTGAGATGTAATTGCAGTAGGAGTCGGCACACCCGAGCAGTCTTTACATTAACTTTTTCAGGTAATGATCAGTGGGTGCATGTACACATGACACTATGTTGTTGTAGCCATGTGCTACGGCGACATAGCATCAGTGAGCACAAACCGTGACACTGATGCTACATTGCCATAGCAACGAACTACCACACTATAGTGCATTGCTACGGCACCATTGCTGCTAAAAATAACCATGTGCAGCTGGGACTTCCTAAAGCAAGTACTAAATGACAGGGCGCTGGGCGGGGGGTGGGGGGTACGTGTAGATGAGCCCAGTGTGGATACGTGCAGATGTTACATTTAGGTCAACCTAACTAGGGTTACATCAATCTAAGCACTGTTCAGATATTCAGAGGGGTTAAATCAGGCAAAAAAAAAGGCTGGCCTGATCTAAATTAGGTCACCTGAGGAGGTGAACTGAGATTGGGAACTGGTTAGCTTAATCCACTGAATGTCTGTACATGTTGAGAGTGCAGCCCCAGAGTTCGGAAAGCCCAGCCCCTTCCCCAGCTCCAGGGCTACACTCTTCCTACCCCCTTCCCCCAGCTCTGACCAGGCAATTTTTAACCTCCCCACTCAAAGGGCCTGAGAAGAGCTCCCAGCAGCAGCTGTGTCCCAGCTGCTGTGTTAATGGTTAACCATTTAACCGATATAATTAGAGGAGGTTAAACAGATGATTTTTAAAACAATATTTACATCCCTATTTAGGATACACTCAAACTATTCTAGAAATCAGCTGAATTCTACAAATGCCTTGGGGGAGGGGGGTAAATCACAAATGTTTAAATGCTTTGATTTCAGAGTGGTCTAAAATGATTAAAATCCCAGGACGTCATTCTCCCCTTGTACTCGGCCTTAGTGAGGCCGCAGCTGGAGTACTGCGTCCAGTTTTGAGCTCCACAATTCAAAAAGGATGTGGAGAAGCTTGAGAGAGTCCAGAGAAGAGCCACGCGCATGATCAGAGGTCAGGGAAGCAGACCCTACGATGACAGGCTGAGAGCCCTGGGGCTCTTTAGCCTGGAAAAGCACAGGCTCAGGGGTGATCTGATGGCCACCTATAAGTTTATCAGGGGTGACCACCAGTATCTGGGGGAACGTTTGTTCACCAGAGCACCCCAAGGGATGACGACTAGGTCGAATGGTCATAAACTATGACAAGACCGTTTCAGGCTGGACATAATAAATAATTTCTTTACTTTCTGAGCCCCCAAGGTCTGGAACAGCCTGCCACCGGAGGTGGTTCAAGCGCCTACATTGAACACCTTCAAGAGCAAACTGGATGCTTATCTTGCTGGGATCCTATGAACCCAGCTGACTTCCTGCCTTTTGGGCAGGGGGCTGGACTCGATGATCTTCCGAGGTCCTTTCCAGCCCTAATGTCTATGAATGTCTATGAAAATGAATTAACAAAAAGGAGGAGAAGGGTTGGCATTGAAAACCCTGGAAGCCCTGGAAATGAACTACTATGCTTGACCATAAACAGTTTTCCTTCTTAATTTTTAGTTCAGCCAGCAAACTGAAAGAAATCAATTATTTGCATCTCTGTAATCACAATAAGATAGAAAAGAAGATAAAGTTATTCTTCCTAAATAGGGATTCGCATCTAGACTCTATTTATTATAGGCACATGGCCTCAGCACCCTTAGGAAGTGCAGTGCTTCCCAAACTTTTGAAATGTGAACCACCTTCTGCCAACTCAATTTTGTGCTGCTAAAAGCTATGTATCTCCCACTTTTAGATCTTCTGCACCCCTTCACAGCTACTTCTTTATGCCCTCCCCAACCTTTGGGAAACACTGATATTACTTGTCATGTGATGCTCCCCCTCTTTTCTTATATGTTTTGATGATAAAATAGTGAACTACAATGTTGATATCTACCACATAATCATTAGGCAACTGAGTTAGTGCCCAATGAAATGAAAGGGGTACCAGCCTCACAACTCAGAGGTTTTATTTTAGATTTTCAGTGAACTCTGGCAGTCGTCATCACTGCATCAGCTGACCTTCAGAACATGAGCCGAGTATTTCTTTCACAACTTTACTAGAGGCTAAATTAAACTATGTTTAACTACTCTTTGAAGGGACTGGAACCTGGGTCTCCGCACAACACATACTACGTTCTACAGCCATGTTTGCTCATTCTCTCTGGCCTACTGAATATTAGTTATTTCACACAAAGTGGCATGGCTTCAAGAGGAGAGCTTAAGAAAGCTTTACTGCAGAGTGCCCATCCTGTAGCCTGGTGGTTACAGCATTCACTTCAGAAGTAGGAGATGCAGGCTCAAATCTCCTTAGCAGAGAAGCGAATTGTATCCATATTACCCATCCCATTTTGGTCTACTGGCTATAAAATACTTCCTGCTCCTGTTTTGTGAGGCCAGGTATGCTTTGAGAATTCCTATCAGATCAAGATTTGCTAGTGAGATTAATGGGAAATACCTATTTTGTGACAGCTGTTCAGTACTATTGGGACTTAATGCTGTTCTAGGCATGTCCAGAAGTAGTTCTCTAAGCTCCTAAGGAACTTTTCTGGTGGATTTTTAGGCACCTCTAGGATTATGCATCAACTGAGTTAGGCACCTCCATGGGAAGTTAGGTGGCAATTAGGTGCCTAAGTCTTTCTGTGGATCTAACACTACTCATTGGGTGCATCTACACGTGAGGCAGACTGTGCAGTCATTTACTGCTTGCTCAAGTGAGTAACTGGGACTGTGCAGTAACGCCATCGGCTGCATGGTTATTTTTAGCTGTTACTGCACAGTAGCAACAAGTGGTGACGTAGCGTCTCATATAGACGTGCCCATCAAAATCCATGATACAAAGTTAAATGGAGTGGATGAGAAAGTAGGATAATTAGAATATACAAGATTCTAAAGTAGGCAATCCACACACTCTACCCTCTTGTACAAAGAGTGACGAAACTACTAGATATTATCATCTCATATTATGTATTCAAGTATTGTTACTACAGTTCATTCACTGTTAAATACTTCTTTTAATTATTCAACTGTTTATACATTGTAGGACTGTTATCTTACATGGGATAGGGAAAAGATTTCACTGACTGAACCTCTAAGCTAGATCCAGGGTTTTAAATTGCCTATCAAAAGCCCTTTTGCTGTGCTGGGGAGTACATGATAAAAAACTTAGTAAATAATAATAACAATAATAATAATAATATAAAGGGCCTAGTCTGTCTGTCTGTCCATAATGGTCTTGGAGTACTCTGATTGGTTATTGTTACGGACAGGAGGAGAAGGTGGTGGTGGTGCAGCAGAGTGCTGCCACGATTGCAGGAATGGAGTGGGGGGAGATTAGGGGGAGAGAAGCCAGTCATGCATTCATAGCGCAGCAGTACTCAGAAAACCACATCTGAAAGGCACAATCCCTCTCCTTCAAAAGCCCTCTCCTTGAAAATCTCTGTTAATTCTGCTTGTGCTCACAACTTGCCCATATATCTGATATACAGAAACAGCATTCCCAGGCAGGTGTGCAACTGCACACAAGAAATACTGGTAGCAGTTTATGATGCAGCTCATTTTGTCTTAATTGTTGATTTAACCCTGTGCAGTTATCAGACTGCATGTGTGCCTTGGCAGCACTTTTAATAGAATGCCTATTAAGATAGATTTTTAAAATAACATTTATCTGGTATGGCTAAATGCACTGAATAAATGTCCTTCTGCAGTCAGCTGTTATGTGTTCTCCATCCAGCCTTCCTGACTTCTTACTTTTCAAGCAGGAAGAACAGTGCTAGGCACAAGTAGCTTTCTCAGGTCATGAAAGAGAAGCTGCTGCTTCCTCAGATGGAACAGGCAGTCTCCAAAGAACGTCCCTCCCACTGCCTGATTGGGTTTGCAGAGGGAGAAGCAGCAGGAGAGATAACTAGAGGGAAAGTCTTGCAGTAAAGAGGAAGCGACTAATTCTGTTCCCTCACTTCAGGAAACTCCTGCTGCTGCTGCAGGAGAGCAGATGAATGTACCTGGCAACTCCTTTGAAGCCTCTGGCCATTTGTCTCTTGTATTGGCTTCCCAGGTGTCTCTAGACCATTCGGCAGCCAGCTGTGGAAATGACACAAGTGGGAAGGGAGCCAACAGCAGACACTTTGGCCTGCTACTTGGGGCTGTGGGAAAAGGCATAAGAAATGTGTGTGAAGAAAAAGCAAAAAAAATGCACTTCAGGGTACTTAGGGAACTTGCTGAAGCAATCTCAGGACCATTAGCAATTCTGCCTGCAAACTTGTGGAGGCACACTGAGATGCCAAGAAAACTAGGTAGCACCTATCTTTAAAAAGGGGGAAAATAAAGGCTAGTCAACCCAACTTCAATTCCCAGATAGATACTGAAAAAAATAATCAAACAATCTATTTGTAAGGACTAGAAGATAGCAAGGTGATAAGTAACAGCCAACATGGATTTGTCAAGAGCAGGTCATGTCAAACGAATCTAATTTCTTCCTATGACAGGGTAATAGACCTTGTGGATAGCAGAAGATGTGATGTATCTTGACTTTAGTAAAGCTTTTTACACCAGCTTACATGACATTGTCTTACAAGAACTAGGCAAATACTACTTATTAGATAAAACTACAGTGCACAACTATTTGTAAAGCTACATTTTAAAACAGTTATCAGTGGTTGGCTCTGAACCTGAAAATATGTATCAAGTATGGTTACACAAGGGTCTGTCCTGATTCCAATACTAGGCAGTCTTCTCACTAATGAGTTGGATGACTGATTGTATGATATGAGTACCCTTTATTACATTTGCGAATAATACCAAGGCAGGGAGGAGCTGAAAGTACTTTGCAGTACAGGAAAAGAATTAAAGAAGTTTTTGATAGATAGGAGAAATGGCCTCCAAGAAATAGGATGCAGCTTAATAAGGACAAGTGCAAAGTACTTTACTGGATCATAAACAGAACGTGTCAACAATGTGACATTTTTGCAATAAATATCAGACGGTCATATAAACAGGAGTGGCTTGTGTAAAATATGCCAAATAATCTTTCTGCCCTGCTAAACTTCAGAGAAAATTCTGTGTCCAGTTTTGGGCACTACACTTGAGGAAAGATGTGGTTCCATTTGTCAGAACCCAGGAGACAGTAACAAAAGAGTCTAGAAAGCATATCATATAAAAAAAGATTGAAATAATTGGCTTTGTTTATTCTAGCAAAGAGAAAACTGGGGAGAAATATGTTAAGAGTATTTGAGTACATAACACACTGCCACAAAGAAGGAGAAAAATGAATTATTCTCCATGTCCTCTAGGAATCAGACAAAAAGTAATGGCTGAAACTGCAGCAAGGGTTAAACAGCAAGGAACAGGGTTGGACATTACAAAAAGCTTGCTAAGTGTAAGGATAGATAAGCAGTTTACCTAAGGAGACTTGGAAAACTCCATCATTGGAGGTTTTTAAGAACAAGTGAAACAAATATCCATTTGGAATGGTTAAGATACTGGTCTTGCCTTGGGGCATAAGGATGGATAGGTCTGGAAGGGAGAGGTCCCCTCCAGACATACGAAAATCAGTGATGGGATGTAGGAACTTGGGAAGTTGAAGATAAGGAGTGAAGCAAGCAATGAAAAAGAGAAAGAAATGAAGGAAGGAAACAGGAAAACGTGGTGTAGTTTGGATGGGACATTTTGGTGAGTTGATAAAAGAAGGGTTGCAGGGTACTTCATATTGTGCTGAGGAGTCTCTTCAGATAATTTTATGTCCATTTTCTCCATCAAGGCTACAATATTAAGTTAATAAGACCTGATGATAAAGAAATAAATTAATATAAAACTTCCATAACAAGCTGAATCAGATTTCAACACTAGCTCAAAACTGAGGCTATTTTTGGTAAATAGATTTTCTAGGATGAGCTTCAAAAGAGCCAGGGCCAAGTGCACTTGACCTGACTGGTGGTTTAAATTGAGAATCTTCTGCGTTTTGGGATGGTCACAAACCAAACAAGAAAACACTGTCAGGTTCTTCTGAATTTTGCAACCAAAGTGATCCGCCACAGAGTGTAACTGGAAATACATCTGTGCCTTTGGATTGAAACCTGTGTGCTATAAAAACCACACTGAGGTTATAGAAATTGTGCAAGACAATAGTAGGTACAATAAACTGAGGCGTTGGTCAAGGAGAGTGGAGAAGCAAATTTGCTCATTAAATTTCAGAGAAAAAGAAAAAGTTCTGTGGCTGACTCATCAGGCTCTCAATTTGCCAATGTCTGAGCCATAGTACAACATTGTAAAAACAGAGGACATTTGAAAAGAACAGAGGCTGTGTGGGCACAGGAAGAATAAGCAAAAGATTATGAAGGAAAAGGTTTGCAAAAATTAAACAAAATCACCCAGTGATCTGCGCTTTTTAATTCTGAAATGCTTTGTTTGATATTCACTGAGCATAGAAAATTAGCTGTTAAAATATTTTTTATTCAAAATGTGGCAGAGGAATTGTGGGTAGGAGGGAGTAGAGAGAGGAAGAAACCCTATAAAAAAAAAGCTTAAAAGGAAAAGGGAGGGTACCTGCTTTTGCCAAAATGTGGTTCTGGTGTAAAGCCTATGGATTTCAATAGACTTTGGTCCATGCCCCCAATTCACATCTCTCATGGGGTCTTAAGCCAATTCATCTTATTGGACAGTATCCTGTACTGGATGATGTGAGACAGCAGTGATAAGGCAGATTGTTCCAGAGATAGTGCTTAGCACTGAGAAAAAAAGAGCAGGAAGAAATGATAGCACTGAAAAATCCATTATGCTCACATCTCTAATGAGAAGCTTGCTATCAGAAACATATCCAGCCCCATGGGTTTATTGTATAGACTGGACTGTGAAAAATGACAGCCCCAACATGGGTTTTTCACAAGGGAAAGCCATTCTCTGCTGAATAATGAGTTGCAAGTTGTACAGGGAGCTGGCTCATGGATTTATTCCACTCCAATTTTAATATTTTATCCTCCTGCATGGCACAGGATGGGGAGGAAAGCATAAGATTGTGGGTAGAACAGACGGTCTGAGATGCCTCATGGCAGAATCATCACAAATAGAGTGTGTGTGTGTGTGTGTGTGTGTGTGTGTGTGTGTGTGTGTGTGCGCACCCATGCACACATACATGAGGTGTGAGGAGGAAAAGGGGGTTAATTTTCACAACCAGCACAATTTATCATCAAAAGGTTCTTAAACATTTGCATATTGTCTAAAAATCATGTGAAAAACAGGTGTTTTCAACTGAGCATTCCAAAACCTGCAGGATCAAGAACTGGAAAGTGAATTAAGAGCTAACTTTCTTTAATTCTTTGGGCTGGAAACAATTCAGAGTAGGCAGATGCCAAGCAGAAGAGATAAAGTGGGATTTTTTTTCTTTTATAATCCAAAGGATTGCTGAAAAATATTGGAGAAGGCACTTGTTCATTCAGTATCTCTGATTTCTAAATTGACCAGTTCCTTTCAGCTTATCTAAAACTGGCAGACTGGATGTATGATGGTATTTGAAAAGATGATGTGTATCTGCTTGATGATTTATTTATTTATTTATTAGGCACTGACACTTTAGCAACTAGGTACATAGCCATTTGGCAAGTTGATTCTGTCCCATGTCTGATCCTTGCTTTTCCTTGCAGTTAAAAATGTTAGACTGCATCATATTCAGCCTTACACAACAGTGGTACAAACTCTCTGCTTCACAGTGAACAAGCAAAATCCTCAGACACAGGAGGTCTGATTCAAATACCCTCCTGCTTACCCCAGTTAATGATGAGGAATACTGATCCACCTGCATTGGACACATTCTGGTAACATAATTCAAGAGGCACCCTGAGAGAAAGAAATTAATGTGAGCTGCAGATCCAGCTGTGTGCTTCCAATGCACAAACCATTATGGAGAGCTAGAAACTGTGTGGCAAAATGAAATCCCTTGCTTATAGTTTGGGGTTTAGTCCAGAGGTCCAGCAATTTTGGAAAAATCACTGAAAACTCCACTATCCCTTATTGGATAGCTATAGTCTTAAATCCTCATAACAGAGAAGTTGCCTGTATAATAACCTTTTTTTCTGGTGGTAAAGGGTCACAATGGGCAGAGAATATAATGACCATCCTGTATACAGCTCCACAGCTGTAAAACTAACAAATGTGATGACATCACTATGTAGCCTAGATTTCACACTCACATCACAGATAATTTGGCTCTTGCCAAGCTGTGGAACTGACACAGCTTCTTCCATGCCTAGGAGTTGGCTCTCCTCCGTGCCTTATCAGAATAAGATAATTCCTCCTGCTCTTACACACTATCTCAAATTATAGAGTAAGGAATAATATATCCCAACAGGTTTGGCTGTATTTGTACAGCGATATGTTAGTTCAGGGGTGTTAAGCTCACATGGGCCCTGAGCCAGATTTGGACCATGGGACTCCTTGAGGGTCAGATCCAACCAGGGGAAAGGGGGAAGCTGTAGTGGCTTCTACAGCAGCAACAGTAGTGAGCAGCCTGGTGGCAGCAGGTCTAGCCGAGCGAGTCCAGAGGTGACCAAATTCACCATTGATGGTCAGGCCCAGTGGGGCCAAAGGGTCCCAGATACTGTGGTAGGCCATACCCCACAACTTCTGGTGCCCATCGGTGGCCTACCAGGTAAGATTGAGAGGCTCTTTAGGTTGGAGCTGGCCCACAGGTTTGACTCCCCTGTGTTAGATTAATTTAGGACCAACCCTGATGTCTTAGTACAAGCAAAGCTCCTGTTGAAGCAAATGGGGTTTTGGCACTGTAAGGATTTCTCCACTTGGACCCACAGGCATAACAGAAAATGTTTTCTTTCGTGAAGGAGCTCTGTGCAAGATTTTTGAAGGTATTTAGAAACCTAACTCCCATGGAGTTAGATGCCAAAAAAACTTTTAAATTCTTGCCCTCTGTGCCCCCAGATTCTGCCGTCACAGCTTGATTATTTTACATTTGCAGCTCCTGTGGTTTGAATGCCAGCAGTCCTATCAGAATTCTACTGATGGGATGTTTCACCTCCTGTCTCCCATAACCAATGATCAGCTGTTTGCAGCTGGGTGTGAAAGTGAAATCTGCTTCAAGCTGAGAACAGCTGAGAGGCAAAGAGCACTGAGCTGTGCTCCTGTTTTATATGGGTGAGATGAAAACCACTCTGTTTTGATCCCTGTAGGCGATATCATGCTATCCTTGCTCACAGCGAATAGTACCTTTCCTGGCAAGTGTTCTCATTGAAATCACAATTTCAATAGCTCAATCTGGGCCTATAACCATAAATAGCAGGAAACAATGTTTTATGATGTTAGTTCACTTCTCTTCTTGTGGTAATAATGTTCCCTTACATGTTGTGCAACTATAGTGCTATATCACAAAGACTACAAAAGAGAACCATCTGAAAACAAGAACCTGGGAGAGATTTTCTGCATGCTGACTGTGGTCTGTATTCTGGGTGCCAACCTGGATGGAGGAAGACTGAATATAAATGAGAGGGAGGAGGACATGGAAAATGAGGAGGGAATGAGCTTTCTTATATGTGAAAGGGAAAAAGGAAGGGAGAAAGGAAACAAATAACAAAGAGGAAGTGAACTAAGCCTATTATTTGGGTAGGAATGTTTTGTTGGATTGGGGACTGACAGTGAGCTAAAGTGTATTAGTTTTAACTCTAACAGGTTACAGTTAGAGTAAATTATTACATATTATTACATCTGCCCCATCTCAGCCCTGAGTGCCACCTCTGCTATATTTGTTACTTCTGACTTGATGTCTGTGAACTGGAAGGAACAAACAAATCTTTCGGGACAGCATGTGCTTATTGCATCTCGACTGAGAACTACTTGTTTTCTCTTTCCCAGCTAGAAGAGAAAATTTACAGTTATATTTCCCTTTAATCTCTGTCTCATGCACTAAAGACATCTACTATCAGTTAAGACTGAGAAATAAGTGTTACAGGCCTTTGGGTTCAAGCCAAAGCTTCTGGACTTGTTCCTTATATCAGAATGTCTTCTCTTTTTTTTCAAGTAAATTTTCTAAATTTCATGCTTGTGATGGTGAATTTGAAAATATGGCTTTAGAATACCTGAGGAAGTGCCAGCTTTCTGAATCTGTATAGAGCTTAAAACAATAGTGATGTGAAGTCTGAATAGCCCTGTTCACCAGCTAACTCCACACCAGCAGAGAAGAAGTGCAGATGACTTGGCCTACCCACCCAAAGGCATTCTATGCTGCTAGGGTAAGTATTAGAAGGCTGCCCTACTGCCACAAGAGCCTCTCTAGGGAGAAGAAGAGACTGCTTTTAAACATCTTGAAAAAAGCTGGGGGATTCTACTGTTCTCTTGAAGAAGGAATCATAGAACATTAGGGTTGGACGGGACCTCAGGAGGTCATCTAGTCCAACCCTCTGCTCAAAGCAGGACCATCCCCAACTAGATCATCTCAGCCGAGGATCTGTGGACCAGGGTCTTAAAAATCTCCATGGATAGGAATTCCGCAACCTCTCTGGGTATCCTGTTCCAATGCTTTACTACCCTTCTTGTGAAAAAGGTTTTCCTAATATCTAACCTAAACTTCCCTTGCTACAACTTGAGACCATTGCTCCTTGTTGTTATCTGCCAGCACTGATAACAGTCTAGCTCCATCCTCTTTGGACCCCCCTTTCAGGTAGTTGAAAGCTACTGTTAAATCCCCCTTCAGTCTTCTCTTCTCCAGACTAAATAAGCCCAGTTTCCTCAGCCTCTCCTCAGAAGTCATGTTCACTCGTCCTCATACCATTTTCATTGCCCTTTGTTGGACTCTTTCTAATTTGTTCACATCCTTTCTGTAGCGGGGGGAGGAGGGGACACAGTACTCCACATGTGGCCTCACCACTGTCAAATAGAGGGGAAGAATCACTTCCCTCAATCTGTTGGCAGTTCTCATAATAATGCAGCCCAGTATGCTGTTAGCCTTCTTGGCAACAAGGGCACACCATTGGTTCATATTCAGCTTATTGTCCACTGTAACCCCCAGGTCCTTTTCTGCAGAGCTGCTGCCCAGCCAGTCAGCCCCCAGTCTGTAACAGTGCATGGGACTGTTCCGTTCTAAGTACAGGACTTTGCACTTGTTCTTAATTGAACCTCATGAAATTTCTTTTGGTCCAATCCTCCAATTTGTCTAGGTCTCTCTGAATCCTAGCCATACCCTCCAGTGTATCTGCTACTGCCCTCTGCTTGGTGTCATCGTTGTTGAAGATACTGAACAAAACTGGTCCCAGGACCAACCCCTGGTGCACTCCACTTGATACAACTGCCAACTACACACCTAGCTATTGATGACTACCCTTTGTGCCTTACTACCCTTCCAAACAGTTTTCTATCCACCTTACAGTCCATTCATCCAACCTGTACTTCTTTAGCTTGTTTGTGAGAATGTTGTGGGATACCATATGAAAAGCCTCACTGAAGTCAAGGTATATCATGTCCACTGCTTTCCCTGCATCCACAGAGCCAGTGATCTAGTCACAGAAGGCAATCGGGGTGGTCAGGCATGACTTGCCCTTGGTGAATCCATGCTGACTGTAATCACATTCTTCTCCTCCTTAGAAATGGAGCCCTTAAAGACCTGCTTCATGATTTTTTCAGGGACTGAGTTTAGGCTGAACAGACTGCAGTTCCCTGGATTCTCCTTCTTCTTTCTTAAAGATGGGCACTATATTTGTCCTTTTCCAATCATCTGGAACCTCTCCCAATTGCCATGAGTTTTCAAAGATGATGGCCAGCGGCTCTGCAATCACATTGGCTAACTCCCTCAGTACCCTCGGATGCATCGTGTCTGGGCCCATTGCCTTGTATACATCCACCTTTTCTAAATAGTTCCTAACCTGTTTTCACCACTATTGGCTGCTCAATTCCTCCCCAAACTGTGCTGCTGGGTGCAGTAGTCTGGTAGCTGACCTTGCCTGTGAAGGTTGAGGTGAAAAAAGGCATTAAATATGTCAGCCTTTTCTGCATCGTCTTTCATTAGGTTGCCTCCTCCATTCAGTAAGGGACCCAAATTTTCCCAGATCTGTCACCTGTTACTGAAATACCTGTAGAAAGCCTTCTTGTTACCGTCATTGTCCCTTGCTAGCTGCAATTCCAATTGTTCTTTGGCCTTCCTGATTTCATCCCTGCATGCAAACAATACTTATATTCCTCCCTAGTACTTTGTCCAAGTTTCCACTTCCTGTAAGCTTCCTTTTTGTGTTTTAGCTCATTGAAGAATTCCCTACTAAGGCCAAGCTGGTCTTCTGCTATCCTTGCTGATCTTCCTGTGCATCAGGATGGTTTGGTCCTGCACCCTTAGTAAGGGTTCTTTAAAATACAACCAGCTCTCCTGGGCTCCCAGGAAGTCCTGCACATCAGTTCCCCTGGGAGGCCAGACTGAGAAGGAAAGGAGTCCAAGAACTACCCTCCCCCCCATCCCCCTCCCCACCCCTACAAGAGGAAATGCCAGACCCTGCTATCAGTACACTTTGGGGAGGGGGCATGGCCGTAAGAGAACCAAGAGCCATGTTGTGCCAGGATACCTAGAATACCATGATCTAGGCCTGTCTTCTGTTCTGGCTCTTATGTTCAGAGGTTTTTCCTGAGATGCATAGATCTGACATCTGCTTGATGCAGTTGGCAAGTTTTGAGTCTGCAGGCCTTTTTGGTCCCAAGTCACATTATGCTCAAACACTTGCTAGCCAATCAGGTTCATTTTTCAGCTCAGTTAATAATCAGATCACTACTCTTTGTTGCAATTTTTTAAATTAAAGTGACAAGATAAACAGCCCATCTAGTATAGCATTCTGATTCTGGCAGCAGCTAATCACCAACTCTCCATCACAACAGGGGAATAAGCAGGAGGAGCTCATCCTCCTGCTCAGTGCAAACAATTACGATGTCATAGGGATAACGGAGACCTGGTGGGACTCCAGCCATGACTGGACCACGGGAATAGACAGGTATACCCTGTACAGGAGGGATCGAGTGGACAAACGGGGCGGGGGTGTAGCTCTCTATGTCAAGGAAAGCTATGTGTCCCTGCAAGCTGACATTGCTGCCCAGGGTGGATGACTGGAGATCCTCTGGGTTAAAATCTGTGGGGAACACAGCACAGGGGATACAATGGTGGGAGTCTACTACAGACCTCCCTCCCAGAATCAAGAGCTTGACCAGGAGTTCGCCAGGGAATTGACTGAGGCCGCACACTCCCGATCCATGGTTGTCATGGGAGACTTCAGCTACCAGACATCTTGTGGGAAGAGCGCTCGGCCAAATCCAAATGGTCGCAAAGCTTCCTCACATGCGTGGATGTAATCTGATGCAAGAAGTCTACAGGCCAACGAGAGGTAAAACGCTGCTCGACCTGGTACTGGCAACTGGGGATGACCTAATCAGCGACCTAACAATCAAAGGGAATCTGGGTGATAGCAACCACAAGCTGATCACCTTCACCATCCACCGAAAAGCTGACAAGTCAGTCAGCAGTACAGAGGTCCTCACTTCAGGAGGGCTGATTTTGAAAAGCTCAGGAGGCTTGTCGGTGAGGCCCTAAGGGACCACGACCCCAAGGGGAGGGGAGTCCAGGAAGAGTGGTTGCTCCTCAAGGGAGCAGTCCTAGATGCACAAGCTGTCTATTCCGTCTCAGAGGAAAGGCAGCAAAAGGGCACAGCAGCCCCCTTGGCTCACCAAGGAACTAGCGGACCTCCTGCACCTAAAAAGAAAGACCTACAAAGGATGGAGGATGGAATCCACCTCCAAGGAGGAATATACTGCACTGGTCCAAACCTGCAGGGAGTAAACCAGGAAAGCCAAGGCTGCGACTGAACTCCAACTGGCTACAAGTATCAAGGACAATAAAAAGTCCTTTTTAAGATACGTGGAGAGCCAGAGGAAAAGCAAGGGCAACACTGGACCCCTGAAGGGACAACTGATGACCGACGCCCAGGAAAAAGCCAACTTAATAAATGGGTACTTTGCGTCAGTCTTTTATCAGTCCCATGGGACGCCCCTGCCCATCATGGGACAGGGACTCCTGGGTAAGGGTGATTCCTGGCCCTCCAGCAATGCTGACCTTGTGAAGGAATACCTTGAAATGCTGGACACCTTCAAGTCAGCCAGCCCTGACAGTTTACACCCCAGGGTACTCAAGGAGCTGGCAAGCATCATAGCTCAGCCCTTAGCATGGATCTTCAAGAACTCCTGGTGCTCTGGTGAAGTGCCCAAGGGCTAGAAGAAGGTCAATGTGATCTCTATCTTCAAGAAGGGGAGGAAAGTGGATCCAGCAAACTACAGGCCCATCAGCCTGACCTCTATCCCAGGGAAGGTCTTAGAAAAGATTATCAAAGAGGCCATTCTTCATGGACTGGCTGATGGCAACATCCTGAGGGATAGTCAGCATTGGTTTGTTTGTGCTTGACCAATCTTATTTCCTTTTATGACCAGGTGACCTATCACCTGGACAAGGGAGAGGAGATTGATGTCATATATCTCGACTTCAAAAAAGCCTACTATTTGGTATCCTATGATCACCTCTTGGCAAAACTATCCAACTGCTGGCTGGCGAATTGCCTCTGTGATCAGACCCACAGGGGG
>NW_005842278.1:1144465-1154338 GCF_000455745.1 Alligator sinensis
GACCAAAATGCTGGCTTGCATCCATAGATGCTTCTCAAGCAAATCCCGGGACGTCATTCTCCCCCTGTACTCGGCCTTAGTGAGGCCGCAGCTGGAGTACTGTGTCCAGTTTTGGGCTCCACAATTCAAAAAGGATGTGGAGAAGCTTGAGAGAGTCCAGAGAAGAGCCACGCGCATGATCAGAGGTCAGGGAAGCAGACCCTACGATGACAGGCTGAGAGCCCTGGGGCTCTTTAGCCTGAAAAAGCGCAGGCTCAGGGGTGATCTGATGGCCACCTACAAGTTTATCAGGGGTGACCACCAGCATCTGGGGGAACGTTTGTTCACCAGAGCGCCCCAAGGGATGACAAGGTCAAATGGTCACAAACAACTTCAAGATCGTTTCAGGCTGGACATAAGGAAGAATTTCTTTACTGTCCGAGCCCCCAAGGTCTGGAACAGCCTGCCACCGGAGGTGGTTCAAGCGCCTTCATTGAACACCTTCAAGATGAAACTGGATGCTTACCTTGCTGGGATCCTATGACCCCAGCTGACTTCCTGCCCTTGGGCAGGGGGCTGGACTCGATGATCTTCCGAGGTCCCTTCCAGCCCTAATGTCTATGAAATCTATGAAACAGGCAAAGATGTATTAATATAATTACAGCTGTCAAAACTTCAAAATCAATGTAGGAAAGTAATTATATCAATATGTTTAACTGCTGTTAAATATTGATATTTTAAGTGTAACTAACACGATATGATAACTTGGTTGGGTAACTGCTTCCTGATCCCATTTAGTATTAATTTCAAACTCTGAAGCTTGACCAGACTGATTTCCTTTGCTAACCTGTGAAACTTTCTCTTTCACTTCCTGAAGTAGTTTTCCTAATGTTATGTGTTTGATAATAGTGTTTAATATACCGTAAACTCCTTTGCCACAATAAAGCAATATACTGCAACATGGCTTAACATTACATGATGTGATGTTTTGACATATCGGCTTCACACCAGACCAAGAAAAGCCATATCATTCATGATTACTGAAGAGAAAATTATCCATGCCCATTACCCGGTAGAAAATTAGCAACACATGCTTGCCAGAATAAGTTTGCTTTGCTGTGCATAATAATTGTCTAAATGTTTGTCTGATGTAACAGCTTTAATTCTTGTACAATCATAATTTATATTCCAACAGAGATAATCAATAATGTTAAACAGAAAATCTAAAAAGAGAAATATGTGCTAATTGAAAAGATTCTTTTCTTCAGAGATGGAAGCAGACTTTAAAATGGAATTAAAAGAGGGGTACCACAACCGTATATGAGAAACATAATGAAAATGATTTAAAAAAACAAACTACCAAATAAAAGAGGGAAACACAACAAGAGCTGTTTGGGAAGAAAACCTTTGGGTGACATTTTATAATACAGTAAGAATATCTGGATATCTGGAATTTTTCTGTGGATGTTATTGGAAGGTGACACCAATTGACATACGGAAAAGAAAAGATGTTGCTACAAGAACATCTGGAGGGTGTTTGAGAAACATTGTCATACATAGCTCTGTGAGAATATGCCTCAAAAATGTTTGAAATCGTGTTCTCCTAATAAAAACATCTAAAGAGTTTTTTGTTAAGTCCTTTGTGAAGCTGTTACTTCTGCATTCCCCCTAGCTGATATAGCCATGGGCACTATAGTTTAATTAGCTTTGATTTTTGTGTATGAATTTAGTGCTTTTGAAAGATGATGGATTGACAGCTCTGGAAATCCTCTATCTATCCCCAATACAGTCAAAGAAATGAATAATACCACATGCCTCTCTGACAACCACCACCATATAATGTGTGTGCTAACTGTGGAGTGGTGACTGCAGAGACAAACCCTTGCAACATTGATCATTTTGAGGCAAAAGCACCATCACTGCTGTTTTCTTTGTTCTTTTTTTTTTTTTTTAAGGTTATAAGCAAAAACAAATGGTTCCCCTGAGCCAAACGGGCTTCACCGGATCAGAGCCAGGCAGTGTAATGACTTTTCTTTTTTAAAGAATACCAACTTGGTATGCAAAAGAACAAGCAGGTCAACACCAAAAAAAATGTATTGGAACTTACTATAGGTAAGCTCAGTAATAGGTCCCCCAAACCAACATAGGTTGAGCAGAGTAAAGCTGGAGACAGTTTCTGTGGGGAGCTCATTATCTGAATACAGCAACGAAGGAACATGCCAAAAGGTTCTAAGGACTCAAGACAGCAATTAGCTGTGCAAGACTACAGACATATGGATTTTAAGGCCAGAAAGGACAATTATAATAATCTACTCTGAACTCCTGTATCCCACAGACAATCACTGAACCTCACCCAGAAATCCTGTCTCAGACCTATATTTTTTATTTTGCTTTCAGCATCTTTTTAAAAAAAGTATCCAAGGACTTCAGGTGAGAAAAAATTTATCATAGCTCTAGCTAAACTGTCCAAAAGGGCAAACACTCTCGCTGTTAAACACTTCTCTTCATTTCTAGTCTGCATTTCTCTAGCTTTAGTCCCCTACCACTAGCTCTTCTTATGCCATTATCTGCTTGATTAAGGAGCCATCGGATTGCAGCTATCAAAACAGTTTTCTGATCAAGTTACTTCTTAATTTTTCCTTGGATAAACTAACTGGCTTCTCAAGTTTTAAGCCTCTTCAGTCTTTTACAGAACTTGATTCTTAGCTTTTTTCTGGCTGACATCCATGTAGTCAATATCCTTTTTGAATTGTGGATGCTAAAACTGGGCACTCCAGTAAGCCACCATACTAATGCTGTGGACAGAGGTCATGCCACCTCTCTGCCTGATGCAAAGACTGCACTCACCCAGTCTAAGCCATAATGGCACAGTGGGTGCTCATGTTTAACAGGGGTCCTTTATTAGTAAGGCAGAACATAGCTCCTTATCTGGTAAATGCCACCTACTTCCTTTGTTCCTAGATGGTTTTGCAAAGGCTGTATTTTAAAAAACCCTGTTGCTGAAGCCCAACCTCCAGTGAGAAAATAAGTTTCATGCATTTACTTGAATTCTGCACATGTCCAAACCTAGCAATTAGGCAGGGGAGATGGCTTCTCTGGTCCTGAGCCCTTACTGTTTTTTCTGCTCTCAGGCTTTCTGCCTTGGGAGACCCTAAGATCAGCAATGATGATGGTGAGCCATGTTCTCAGCTCAGGTAATTATTATAGCTCTACTGAAGTCAGTGTCACTATGGCAGTTTACTGTATCTGAACCTAGGGTTCAATGTCTTTGAGAAATAAACTTTCCATAAGATATATTTTGGAGCTTTTTAGGGTCCGTCCCCCCACCAAAGAGGATGACAGAATGAATGATCTGGTCAAAACAGATTATAAAGATACTGTGTACTGAATAGGAAAACTTGCATACATTGTATAAATGTCATAGTTTGATACAGACACAACATCAGCAAAATGATCTGCTCTTTCTTTTGCCTGAAACAGTTAGCAATCCCAAAGTACACCAATAATAAAAGAGAGAGTTGCAATTATTGGTAAAATACCAAGCACAAGTCAAACTCATCTATCAACAATATTTTTATATTGTTTCTTCACAACAGCAAACCATTGTGTGAGGCAATAAGTTTGGAGTACCTGTCAGACGATATTGAACAGAACTCTTTTGGGAGGCTTCATTCCCTACCTACTTACACGTTTACTGGTTGCCAGGCAGGCCACTGTGCTTTCGCCTTGATGACAGTTAAAACCTCATCACTCTGCAAAGGGAGACAAAAACAAAACAAAACAAAACCAATCAACAGTTATTGGGACAATTTTATTATGAGAGTAACATTCCTCAATGATTTATAGCACCAAGATGAGGCACTTGGAGCCAAGCAGTGTCTCAGCATTTGGATGAAGAGGCATGTACCTTACTCTCTGTGATGTTTGGGAGGTGCGTTCTCTGCTACTCTGGGTGAGGAAGAGAGCAGCCAAGAAGGTATGGGAGCTTCCCAGAGAGGAACCACGTTAGTATCCAACCACTGCCACACTCACATCACATCAGTGCCTCTTCCACTTATACTGCAACTGAACTCAGCAGAAGGGGTTGGGCGCACACTGCAGCATGGCTTGTTACATTTAGTTTCCCTTTATGAGTGCTGCAATTTATGGTATGAGAAGAATTGTGACTTACTGCTGTCTCCAGCAATAATTAATTTCTCTTCCACCAAGGTCTTGGCTGTCTATATGGCACAAGCCAAGCCAAAGACAGTGTGACATAAAAGGGTTTGGGGAGATGGTACAGTGAGAAAAGCCATAAGACGGCTCTGTAATTCCCACAGAGCTCATGGAGATAGCAGAATGTGGCCAGTCCTGCTTCCTAGAGGAAGTGTGATAAGGCAAGAGTCTTCTGAAAACTCTGGAGGGCTTTATTGTTGCTCTGTGGGAAGGGGTACACTTGACACTTCCTGAGGAACAAAACCCAAATACTGTCCTTTGTAGGCTCTAGCAATGGACATGGACAGCACTGGGGAAGAAAAATAGGATCAGCAACCCATGAGCTGGGATGAATGTCTTCAAAATGGTACAGTAAAACAGGGTAGAACTGAGGCAAAGAATTTTCTCTTGAGGACCAACCCTAAACAATGGCACACCCCGCAAAGCTGCTTATAATCAGCGACACAAGCAAAATCACCAGCATTTCCTATCCACAGGATTTAATGTTACATCAACAATCCATAACCGATGCACTGCAATCTCCTTTAAATGCAACTTTTAATAGCCACTTTCCCTGCTTCCCCCTCACACACATAAAAATGAAAGGATGTATGTAACGCACCTGTAGAAACTCAGAGAGTGGCTAAGCACTGTAGAAAGATTTTTTCCTCCCTTAAAGCCTATAAGGATCCCTGCATCAGCAGTTTTAAAATTTATATGCAGCGTAATAAACCCTGAACAAAAACAGCAGACTGTTTTAACAAGGCTCTGGTGCACAGAAGACATCTATCAAGTGTTTCTTAGAGCCTTTTCCCATCTCCCTGAGGATTCCTTCCCAGTAATTTGTTTAAAGTAATACAGAGTTCACAACTCACTCACATGATCTCTGCAGCCTTTTAAAAATATTTCCCAATTAAGCTAAGAAACCCATCCCATACATTACTAGTAATTGGCAGTTCCAACAGAGCTGTCCTTTCGTTCAGTGCTAATCTTCCTGCCTCCCCCTTGATAGCAATGGCTCTGATACCTCAGGCTAGTTCTAATCCATATATGCCCCACTTTAGGGAAATCAATTTTCACTGGTCATTTCTACCAGTGCCATTATTTTTCAACTCCTTCTTTTTACCAAAGTAAAGCAATTATAGCCCTGATGTGCCCTATCCATAACATGGAAGCATCTCAGACTTGGGTGCTCATCCATGACATGATCTCTTCCTCATCCTGAGAGAGCAGCTTGAAGTAATCCATTTTTTATGAAGGGATAATTTGTGGCTGCTGTTAGGACAGATGCTTGGTGAGATTCAGAGCTGCATTAAATTCAATAGAGCTGTGCTGAACTACATCAATTGAGAGTTTGGATCCATGTGCTTAAATCAATATCAAGAATAACCATTCTCATATTATTAGTGGGGTCGGGGTAAGGAAAATAGTGCTGTGAAGGGGAAGATCACACACAGCGTGCTGCCCAGGGCAACCAAGTTGTGTTGGGGAAATCTATGGGAGCTGGCTCTGGACAAGACCACGGTGCTTCAGCAGTCTGATTTGCTGCTCTTGCTTTTGTCATTCTGCTTCTCCCCTCATGTTTGGGCAGTACGGAAATGAGCTCTGCATCATTCAGTGAATCCAGTATAAACTTAGCATTGCCATTGTGTCTTGAGCTGTCTGTGCTTTTGGATGAGGGAAAGACAGTATTTTACCCAAAGAAATTAAAAATAAATGAATGGCAGAAACAGACCAAACCAAGAAAGTTAAAATGTGCCTGATACTCACTTCAGTCTCCCTCTTTCTTCTCTAGTCTCCCTGGGCACAACTTGCTCTACGGATGGAATAAATCCTGAATGCTATCTGAATTCTGGCTTCCCTTTTTCCTTTCGGCTGTATTGCTTCAACACCTCAACATCTTTATGCTTTTTAAATATGTATATTTTCATTACATACCCTCAGAACACTTTGCATTGACTGAAAGGATTAAGCATGTATTATACACACCAAAGGGAGCTTGACTCTTATTACTTAAAAATGCCTGTTTATACAGACACTGTGTGTCTGAGTATGGTGACTTATTTACTTAATAAAAATCAACAGCTACTCCAGGCCCATCCAGGTCCCTTCACATAAGGAAGTGCTTATGGCATATGCTGTGCTATGCAAATTTAAAATGCGCTCTAGGAACCATTTTTCAAAGTGTAATAATATCAATAGCCACTTACTGCTGAAAGTGGAGAGAGGGAGACCTGAATCAGACTGCCATTTGGATTCACGCATTCTTGGACTTTTGAGTAAAGTCAGACTCCAACTGGGATCCGAACATCAATGCCAGTACACCCCTCTTTATCATAGCCAATTCTCAGATCAGAAAGGTTTGAAATCCAGATACAAATTAAGTAGGATTAGACTATAATATAATATAAAGGCAGCTCTGTTATTTCATATAATCATTTGCTAGATTTCATTCTTATGTATGGATACTGAATAATGTCAATGTTAAAACAGTGCATAGAGACATTTCTGATTACTCAGAAAATGGATGATTTTTAACTTACTGTGAGCTTATTAAATATATATTTTAATAGTCTTTTCACAGAGAGCCTACACACTAAAAAGTCACCCAGGAATAGTTTTTTCCCCCCCCAGGGGAAAAGGCGCCACAGGGAAAAGAGTAATTTCTGAACACACTGTTGCATTTTCTGTCTGCAAACTAAAATCAATATAACATCTGCAGCATACAAATACAACTCAAGTGACTATCTTTCAAAAGGCAGAAATGTCCTTATCTTTACATATTCAAATGTAACACACACACACACACACACACACACACACACAAAAGTGTGGATGAAAGCCAAGATGGTAGATGAAATCACCATCTTGGCTGACTTGCAGGGCCCACAGTTAAAAGCAGAAACCTCTACAGCTTGAGCTGAAGAGTTAGTTTTCTAATGCAGTTATTAACTGGGCACAGAACAGAACTCAGAATGCATACCATCCCTATGGGTTACATGCATGTATATCTGTGATGGATTACAAATCTTTGTCTGCCTCCTTTTCCATCCACAGAAAGTATGTGCATAGTGGCAATCCAAGCCAGACATTGTACATTTTTTGATAAAGATACAAAATCTGAGTTTAAAATCAGCAAGTGAACAGCCAACCATTTTCAGCTGAAAGTAGGATTCTCTCGCACCAATGTTTAATAGGCTGTCCTGTACTAACCGAGTGCAAAGACCATAGAAGCACTGTAAAATATATGTATTCTTTATTTCAAGGAGTTCAGTCAAACTTTTCCTCTGGGTTTGCTTCCTATCATTTGTAATGATGTTCTCTCTGCATTGCCAACATTTTGCTTTGATAGTTACAGTCATAGAAATTCTCAAGCTCAGGTAAAAGAAACAGTATGTTTCACTACTGTAGTCTTATGTAGAGTTTACAGTAGTCTTATGTAGAGTTTAGATTATGGTTATATGGGATGGTTTGGATAGGGATGATCCTGCGTCAGGCAGGGGATTAGACTAGATGACCTCTGGAGGTCCCTTCCAGCCCTACCTCTCTGTGATTCTGTTATAAATGCTGTAGAGTGCCTAGCCATAATGTTCATGTTTGAATGGAAAGTGATGATACTAATGACTAACTGCTAAATTTCTTTACATGGAAACCAGATTATCTCCACCATAGAGAGAGAGAAAATGCAACAGTGTCTAGCTAGTGAAGAGAAAGGAAAGTGGAAGGAAGAGAAAATGCTTCAAAGCCCTTCCAGAATGTCTTCAAGCTAAAACTACATCAGCTAAAAACTAATCAAAAGAAAAAATTGGCAGCCCTGTCTCACACTTCTCTGTAGTCATGTCTATACAAGATGCTTACTATGCAGTAGCTCATTGCTACTGTACTACTAGACACTACTGTACAGTAACACCAGTTACTGTGCAGTCATTTAGTACTTGGGTATGCAAGTACTAAATGACTGTGCAGTAACAACTGTGTAGTCAGCATCTCATGTAAATGTGGCCTGTATGTAGGAAGCAAATATAAGAGTGGATTTGGGGTTGTTAATCACATAATTTGAAATGAAATCTCCTTAGGTTTTTAGTCCTCCATTCTTGAAAGTACTTAAGCATTTGCCTCACTGTAACAGAGCAGTGGGCACATCTACACATGCAAATGCTCCAGTGTGGGTTTACTCTAGATTAATTTACTTTAGAGTAAACCCACCCCGGGCAGGCATCTACACGTGCAAGGGACTAGGACCAAATTTGATGCTCATGGCAGCAGTCTGCTCTCACCCGCACTGGCCTTGCACCGCCCCCCTGCAGCAGTCAGGGGGATTTCTACATGGGCTCTAGCCTAGGGGCTGGCAGTGAGAACAGGGTCTCCTGAGCTAGGAGACAGCTGTCTCCTGGCCCCTGCCCCCAGGAGCTGCATGCTACCATGGCAGGCTCCACCACTGGAGCTCAGGTGATTGCAGAGCTGGGGCAAGGAGATAAGAATCTCCCAAGCCCCACTCTGTGATCACAATCACATACCAAGAGCTGGGAGATCCCTGGTGCCAGGACAGGGGGACATTGTCCCTCCCTGGGCTGCAGTGACAGAGCAGGCAGCTCCCAGGGGCAGGGAGCAGTCTCCTGCCCCCTGCTGCCCAGCTGTCCAGGAGCATGTTTGCTCCTACTCAGCTGTCTACATGTGCCATACTGTGTCTTTAATTACTCTCAAGTAAATTTGCGACTTGTATTTGCAGGTGCAAATTTACTTGGGATTACAGCAAATTATTTCTCAGTAAGCATCTGCACATGTAGATGGTGACACTTATTGTGCAGGAATTTGTTTTAATCTCAAGTGCAGCGGTTCATGTAGACGTGCCAGTATGGTCCTTCAGGTGGGAGCAGAGAGCCTGTACTAGAAGGGAATACCCACTAGAAGTTAAAAAAAATCCTCTGAATAAGAGCAAGGGGCAAGTAGGGAGAAAGAAGAAGTGGTCCACAATCAGGAGGTGCAGTGGAAGCCAGGGAAGCTTGCTACCGGAAAGGGGTAGAGCAAAAATGCCTCTCCTGTGTGCGGGCCAGGAGCGGTCTGAGGCCCTCGGGGGCGCGCGGCGGGCTGTGGCCAGCAGCCCTGGCACGCGGGTCGGGGAATGCAGGCCGGTGGACTAGAATTAGGCACGGACACTTAGCGGTTGATTAAAGATTATTTTACTTACACCGTAGATGGTCGCGGTGCAGGCAGGAAAACTTGCTTGAGTTGCAGTTACAGACAGGAAACAAAACAAAACTCGAACCTGCAGGGCACGAGAGTACGTTGCAAGGGGTTTTCGGCGACGGGAAGATGCAAGACACGAGGGTACGTCGCAATGGGTTTTCGGCGACGGGAAGATAAACCTGCAGGACTCGAACCCGGACAGAGCTCTGGATACACTCACATGAAGTTTGCTAGGCTCCGTGGAACTTGCGCGCAGGGAAGGGGTTCGTCGAGGGATCGTTCGGTGACGGGGAGAGGCCAGAGGTTGATCAGACCCCTATAGCCTGCGCTGGGTTCGATAGGCTAGCGCTTAGAGATCTTCATGAGACCTGAAGTTCTCTTCCTCCTGATAGTTGTGGAGTCCTCCCTTGCGGGGTTCTACTCGGAGTTCTCCAACTTGGGCGGAAACCGCTCAAGCCTTTTATACGGCTAGCAAGCCAATCACTAGCCGCCACGTGTGAATAATTTCATGCA
>NW_005842278.1:1156524-1167292 GCF_000455745.1 Alligator sinensis
CTTGCTTGAGTTGCAGTTACAGACAGGAAACAAAACAAAACTCGAACCTGCAGGGCACGAGAGTACGTCGCAAGGGGTTTTCGGCGATGGGAAGATGCAAGACACGAGGGTACGTCGCAATGGATTTTCGGCGACGGGAAGATAAACCTGCAGGACTCGAACCCGGACAGAGCTCTGGATACACTCACACGAAGTTTGCTAGGCTCCGTGGAACTTGCGCGCAGGGCAGGGGGTTGTCGAGGGATCGTTCGGCGACAGGGAGAGGCCACAGGCTGATCAGACCCCTATAGCCTTCTCAGGGTATATGCTGGGTCCAATAGGCTCCACAGCGCTTAGAGATCTTCATGAGACCTGAAGTTCTCTTCCTCCTGATAGTTGTGGAGTCCTCCCTTGCGGGGTTCTCCTCGGAGTTCTCCAACTTGGGCGGAAACCGCTCAAGCCTCTTATACGGCTAACAAACCAATCACGTGGGAATAATTTAGAACTGGCCAATAGTGGGACACAAATTTGCATGCGGGTGGCAGGAACTCCTTTGCACTGTGCACTTCTCTTTGCAACTAAGAAATGCACCCTGCAAAGAAAGCTCCGAGTGGCGGGGAATAATTTAGCAGTGCCGAAGCGCGCGCACACAAAAACACACCCTTGGGTTGTGACATCCTGCAGCTTGGAAAGGGACTACATGTTTAGGTTTTCTCATTTATTTGCTTTTTTTTTTGTCTGTGGGAACAAGGGTTAAGTTTATGTTCACAGGACATAGAGCCAGCTAGAGCAAAGCCAGCCTGCAACAAAATAGTCTTACTAACCCACCTGCATGCGGTGGAGAAGGCAGGCAGCCTTCAGGCATTAGCCATCAGAATGGACCCAGAGGCCATGCTGAAGTGGATGGAGAGGCTGCATCAGCAGCAGCCACAAGCATTCCAGCAACAACAGCAGGTGTTTGAGCAGTAGCAGCAGTTTCAGCAAAAACTGGCAAGAAAAGCAGCAGTGCTTTATGTTTAGCTTTCTGGAACAAGTGAAACCCAGCGCACAGGTGGTCACAGCTCCCCTGTCTGAGGCTGAAGGGGATGAAATGCTTACAAAAATGGGGCCTGACAATGAACCTGAAGGGTTTTTTAGAGACTTTTGAGCAGGTGGCTGGGATGTATCACTGGCCCTGGGAGCAGCGGGCTACTGACCTGGCACCCTACCTGACCACTTGTTTTTTTACTACATTACTAGTGTGCATTTAGCTTGACAATTGTGATGCCCATCCATCAACATAGTGAAGCCTTCAGATATTGTAGTGAACACAGTATTTAGCAGAAATAACCTTTTTTCCTATCTGTCAGTTGCCTACAGACAGCTACAAAAATCTCCCTTAACTGGCACTATTGTTATTCTTAGCAGGCAATCCTAGAATATATTTGCATACTGGACATACTGGGAGCAGTGAGAGAAACTGAGACCAGTGATCTGCACATATCCTTTGCCTAAACAAGACTGGAATTTCCAGGCCTAAATACCCGCTTCTACAAGTACTTATTGCTTGCTCTGGTAGTGATTGGATCTGAACCAAAAGTAAAAAACACTTACAGGCACTTTTTGTAAAGGAAGAAACTATAATAAAAAGAACCTATAATTGCACCCTAACCTGATATTTCAATGAAACAACTTTTCCCTACCAAAATACCTTCCCAAAAGGAAGCTTGGAAACTTGACTTTAGAACAGATATCCAGACACTCTAACATAGACATGCTTATTTTATATTTTAGGCCACTGGCACACGTTCATTTAAAAAAAAGCGTGATAGGATCTGATCTCTGATTCCAACAACCGTGCCTCCTTCCACGCAGCACATGTATGGCAAGAGGCGCAATTCTCGGGACTCAATTGTGCTATTACTACTTGCCAGTGCAGAAGGAGCCCAGGATCATAATGTTGGTCTCCCCCTGCACCGATCAATTGAAATAGAACTGTCTGCAGATCTAGCCAGGGCCAACAATCAGCTGATTCTTTGCTCTGGCCCCATGTACTACACCAGGGAATCAAACTAGCTTCAGTGTGGTCTGGGGCCAGGGTTGACAATCAGCTGTTTGTAGGCAGAGCCCAAGACTGCACCAGGGCCAATTTGTGCCCCACAGTGCAGTAAGCTAACAATCTGCTAAATGTTGGCCCCAGTTGGGACAGTCCAAGGTCCAGTTTGAGACTTAAGCTGCCTGGACCAGGGTGACAATCCACCAAACATCAAAACTCAATTGCCAGCACCAATGGCCAAGCTGTCAGGCATGAGGGATCAGAGGCACCCAGAAAGGTGGGGGAAAGCTGAAGGGCTTCTGGCACAAAGGACTTTATACTTTGCTGGGAGCCTCTGATTTCCTGCACCCTGGCAGCCCAGCCAGAGCTGCAGGGCAGGGAGTTTAAAGTCCTGGGCAGGGAAGCTCAGGGACACGGCCCCAGCTTGATTCTTAGAGGTCCCTGGGAGCCAGGAGCCATAGAGTGGGTAGCCTCTCTCGTTGTCTGGTCTAAGTGTCCACAGAATTTTAAAAAGCAATCCTGCAGGCCAACGGGAGGAGGTGTACTCTTTAAAGCTCCCCCACATGCTGGGATCCATGCTGCCCCAACTGCCTATGTCCCCACCATGAAGCTGTGACATCAGCTGGGGCGTGACGAGCTCCCAGGTCCCCAGGTGCCATTTCCACATGCTTTTAAAGATCCAGGGTGCAGTGAGCCCAAGACCAGGGATATGCTCTTTGATGTTTGGCTCACAGTGCCCACCTCCCCTCCCCCCCACCATCTACTTCTGGGGATCAGTTGGGGGTGCCAGGTCTGGGGTGGGGAAAGAGGACCTGAGGCTATGAGGGGGAAAGGCACAGGGGGCAGAAGTGATGGGAGGGGCAGGCACAGTGGGGGCAGGTAGTGGGGGCAGACAGATGGCAGGGGACAAGGTCTGGGTGGATAATCAACATTCATAGATATATAAGCTTTCATAAATAGTGGCTTACTTTACCAGATACTATGAATGAACCACAGGAAGCAAAACTACCCTATTTTATGCCTCACTTCAGACTAACACCTGACTCTAATCAAGTCAGACACCTTCATCTAAGAACAGACTGAGACATAAATCTTCCCTTGTCATAAATGTGCACAACTACACAAATCTCCTGATCCCATGAACTAACATGTGTGAAAGTAATTTAGCTGTGGCAAGCCCTTGCCCAGGGCCCATGAAGACTTACTGGGTATTTTCAAATGGCATGGGCTAGAGCCAATGAAGGTTACAGGCACCTGAAAGTTTCATGTTGCAATGTGTCTTTTAGGTGCCTAGCTCTCATAGTAGACTCCTGAACCCTGAAGTGGTGCCTAGGCTTAGTGGAGGGGGGAAAATTGGTTCCCCCAGAATTACAAGGGAACCAAAAAGGCCAGCGCATGGAAACTGTATATAGTAGGCAGTAAGAAATGAGGGGAACAGTGATGTCCTTGTGTGTCTAGAAAAAATATGAAGCCATATTTCTTTAAAACACAAACTAATGTAGAATTCCCAGTTAGTTAATGGATAAACACTTTAAGCTCTTCCACCAATCTTGACAGGACTTGGCCAAGGTGTTACTTAAGTTCTGGTAAATAAAATCTCTTTGTAGTGTTCTGGAAGTTAAAGCATGTTTTTCTCAGCTCAGTTGTAGTCACCTATTTGAATACAATAGGAATATTCACAAGCACCACTTTATTGATATTTACCCAGACACCTAAGGAAGGAAACTGTTCAGTCAAATTTATGGGAGTACGGTTTCCTTGGGCACCTAGGGCAAAAGTCAGTTTATTCCTCCATACTTAGCAATCTGTTTTGCCTTGGAGTAGATCTTCATTTGGATATACTTATTTGCTTTACAGGTAAATGTGAATGTGAATCCTGTATCTTAGGCTTTCAGGGCTTTTAAATCACTGTGCATGCATCTCAGGTCCCAGTGTACTGGGTCCTTTAAGAGCCTGATGGGTTTGCCACTGCCAGGCAAAGGAAATCAACTGACTTCCTGATGGATTCTTGCAAATTCGTGCCAAGGGCAGCTCTATGCAATGCTTCAGTGCACACTTTCAACTTAGCAGCATGTGTGGAGCCTGAGATCATAATCCTGAGCTCTATGAAGGCTGGCAAGATGAGAGGGCTCTGTAGGAAGCATGGCATTGGGGACCAGTAACCTCTGCCAACCTCCTTGCCCTGGTAGTCATGAGATTTGGGATCTGATCCCATCATAACTTTAAATGAACTTCTGCCAGCACCTTTGTGTCACAATAGATTTTCTTTAAAAACCTCTCCAAAACACTAATGACACCACTGGTAATGGTTTGCTATCTGTCACTACAGATGCCTATTTGCCTTCATGCAGATTACTTTCAAATGCATTAGTCCAAATTTGGTGCTATTGTAAGCTGGTGAAAATCCAGTTAAATCTCTAGAATGATGTTAATGCTGAATTTTGCCCATATTATTTTCCTCTTCTCTGTACTTAGATGGCAATGATTTTCTGAGGCAGAATAGAGCTGCTTTTATGCCCTGACATTTTAGAAATGGTGGCACCTGAGAAAACTACACATCACAGCAGAGGCTTACAGGTATTCCTCGAGTGAATTCAATATTTGTACTATAATATATATAAACACAGATGGAATTATTCTCTGTGCAACTCCATCATTTTTAATTTATATGTTTCTCCTTTTTTTCTCCCACAAATAAAGGAACCAAATTTACTTTAGAAAATACATAAACTACTCTATCAGCTCAGCTGAGACCCCCAAAGCCCTTGAGGAATGTGTTTACTGGACTATTCACAAAATCCCATTGAACTGCAGAAGACGAATGTTATGCCATGGTTGAAATGACTAAGGAAGAACAAATGGAATGGAACTGAACACCCGGGAGGAGGGAAGCACAATCTACACCAAGATCTGAATGTTTAATGCTGGTATTTAATGTTTAATACTAGGTCCCAATTCAGGAAAAGCATACAAAAATGTGCTTTGGTTCAGGAGTGTCAAACTTACTCTGTCCCCTGGGCCAGATCAGGACCATGAGGTTGGATCTGGACCTGACAGTGGCAGGGCAACTGGTAGAGGTAGTGGGGCCAGTGCTGTAGGGAGAAGGCAGTGGCTGTGGCACTGGCCAAGTGCCCTCAGGATGAATGGCAGCAGACCAAGTGGCAGAGGCAAATGACTACAGGGTTAACAGGGCTTTGTCACAATACTCCTCACTGGACCCTTTGCCACTGACAGTCTTGCCCAATGGGGCCCAATATGCCAGATTTTGTGTCAGCCCTGCTTCTGCTCACCCTGCCCCTGAATCCTCTGGCTGGCAGGAGCCCCACAGGCTGGAGAGAATGGCTCTGTGGGCCAGATGCAGCCCACAGGTCACACGTTTGATGCCCCTGCTTTAGTCTATTCCTATTACTGACAATACTTAGATGGTTGCTTAAATTTAAGCAGCTACGTAAGTGATGGGTGTGTCTACATGTTCATTAATGCTACTTAGTTACTGCGCATTTAGCTTAGTACTTACTTAATGAATAAGAATGTTTCCCTGATGCAGGATAATGGTGTTTCTGTTCCCTGATATTTTTAAATGATGGCAGCATGTTGATCTAGAGGACTACTCCCAGCTCAGGCAGTGCCATAACCATATTCAGATCCCAGGTTGCATACCACTCCTTTGAAATGCAAATAGTGAAGTAAATTGCTAAGGCACTGACTGGATAGATCTCAGTCTACTGTGCATTTAAGAACCCTAAAAAAATCATCTTTGAATAATTTCCAGAAAGATTATAACTATGTTGCATGCTGGTAGGATGACACCGAATGAAAAGGCTGCTGTTTCATATCCCCAAAACATCATTCCATTTTCAGTTACACCCTTCTTCATCTTGTCCCTTATCTGTCCCCAGGGACTTTCTTCCAGAAAGAAAGTGGCCGTGTTGTTGGAGCAACATGGGATTAAATTAACAGCAGGATTGTTGCTAAGGGCAACAGTGAAAATCATGTGCCATATTTTATTCCCTTTAAGGCTAATGTTATATAGGAGAGTCCGGGGTCTCTTGATAAAGCAATACTTCATTCTTGCACACTATACCGAAGAGCAGCTTGTGTTAATGATTCCTAGGTACTCTGTATATATTTCTGTTTTCATTTTAGCCACTGAACTGATTGGCATAGTACAAAAGTGAACACTGCTTCAGGCCTTGCTGATTCCAGGTTGTTTTTTTGCTGCATATTTTTCCTTCATTCTGTACAGAATGTTTTTCTGGGTTGGGTTGACATTTCCCTCCTGGCTTTTTCCAAAACCCATGTAGAGTCTTAAAGTTACAACTATCAAAAGTAAGGGTCAGGTCTTTATTGCATTTACAATGGTCAGTTTTGCAAAAACATAGCTTTGTGACATGTAACTTACACTGATGTAACTGGGTATAAATTACTCCGGGGTCAGACAAATGCTCAGCATTTTGTCTGACACACTCCCCTTTTTCTATTTGTATCTGGAAATTTTACCCCTTACACCAGCTTATCAATGTGTAATAGCACCCAGAAATCCCACTTCTGAATTTGACCAAATTGCTTTGCATGAACATGATGTACTGTTAGTGGTATTTATTACATATGAATGACCTAGAAATAGAGAGACAGTAGTGCACTGAGGACATTCAGTTCCTCAGCAATTGAAAGTACTCACAAAGAAGCCTCATGATCCTAAACATGTTCTTAAAGAAACATAAAAGAAAAATCAAACCGCAGAAGATATCTTACATACAAGAAAGTGAAAATATCTAACAGAATAACAACCTGCAATCGGCCAGATGTCACAAACAGTTTACAGGGGATAACAAAAAAGAGTGGCCTTGTCTACCGTGATCACCCATTAGGCTCATATCCAGCTAGCTGTGCTTCTTTATGTTCACAATATTCAACTGCTTTAGTCAGGTGCAAACAGCTGTTGATGACAATGTCAAAGTGGTCCCTGGCCATACAATTAACCAGTCAGTTAAGACCAGATCAAAGGATCAGAAGTTAGTTTAGGAAAAAAATGCAAGGAAAGGATAGATTGTTCTGTAAATATTTCAGCGGTCTGGGACTGAGAACAAAACTACTCTAGAGTAGGTTAGAAATATTTAGAAGCCCCTTTAAGTACCGTATATATGTTTGCTGCTGCTCTTTCTGTTAGATATCGGTGTGTGAGTCAACCACAACATCTTGGTTGTAGGAGAGCACATATTTTTCCATTAAGAGCAAGTTGACTTTAATTAACGCCATTTTGCATTCATAAGTTTGGTGAGCAGGTGGGTTTTTCTAAGCTTTGAAAGCTCTTGTGACAAATCAGCTTAATAGTATTATTCAGGCAGCGTGTACAACATAAATATTCCAAATGTGTGTCAGCTGCTCTGCAAAAGCAAAACTATTACCCACAACCACAGAAGTTGTGCCTAATCTCTGCCCTCACACCTGCCTCAAAAAGAAGTCATTGCCACAACAACCCTTAAGAATTGTTAGAGAATAGAATAGGTTTTCATTATGAAATCTACTTGGCTCAATCCAGAGAAGAAAAAGAGTTCTTAAAAAAAAGAGAGAAGAACATAGAAAAACTACTCCTCTGCTCTTTCCTCCATGATTTTCAGTTATTGGACTGACGTTGGTTGCATTTTCAGTCAGTTACCTCAAAGGCAAGATTTCTTCAAAGCTGCACACAACCTCGTGGCTTCAGCTTTATATGCTAGGTTAGCAGTTCCTTCTTAGACTTGTCCACCCATGCTCACCTCAACCTGTGTTCAAACTTACGATAGGTAGATACTGAGGAGAAATTTTCTCAAAAGATCCCCTCATAGAAATCCCATCATCTCATCCTTTCAGAGGGAGAGGGTTTAGCAGCCATATTGCAGAAAAGGCCACAGGTCTCTCCCCAAACCTTATGGATCCCAGAGGTTCCATGGATGACAGAGTTACCAATAAGGAGCTCTTCTGCTTTCTCACCAGCTCCGACCCCAGGTGGTATCCTAGGCTCCTGACAATGTGGTTTCTCACTTGGAGAGCTGCAGCTCCTTGGAAAGTCTTGTGATGGAAACCAAGATGCAGAACTCTATTAATATTCCTTATGATTCTGCATGAGCCAGAAAGTGAATGTTTGCCTCTCACATTACTTTGGGAGCACTCTGCTTCCTTCCCCATTCCTGAGCTTGGATTTTGGACTTATGGATAGAACAGGTCCAGGTAATGGAATGGGCAAAAGAATCATTGCTTCGGACAAACTGTGCCCACAAGTAACTTGATCTAGCCTTGGCTTAAAAAACAAAATGACCAAGGAAAGTTTCCTTAGTTAGGATACTGAGATATGCAAAGAGAGGTGGTTAGCAGTTTTAGTTTGACATCACACAAAAGGTAGGGCAGGGTAATGCCTTAGAGACTAATTGACTTGGAAAGTCATGATTTTTTATCAGATACATTGAATGAAGTAGGCTGTTACCTACAAAAGTTCATACCTCACTGAACCAATTAGTCTCTAACATACCACTCTGCCATAACTTCTATTTGAGATATGCACAGAATAGCAGGCCCCAGGGTAAATCTTGGCTTCTGGCCTTTTAGTACCTACAGAACTGAACTTGTGCCTAAATGTGGAAGATAAGATAAATCATGTCCCACCTTTTGGTTGGTATGGTTAGCATCTATACCTCCCATTGGTCTTAGGTCTGAAGGTATCTTCAGAAAGGTCCCCATGATGGATCAGTTAATCTATCCGTGAATGGTACCAGCAAATAGAATTACTATTTTCTTGCCTATAACATGCCCAAAATATGTACTATGCTTTTGGGAGAGCAAAATTAAAAAAAAAAAATTCCATAGTTATGGCTGCACAGAATAAGAATAGAGCTAAAAAATCTGCAAAGCTGTGACATGGGAGGAGAGAGAGATTAGGAGTAGCTAGCGCACAGCACAATTGTCAGAACAAAGTTTAGCTTGATTACTTGAGCATCAAGACCAATAAAAAAAGGAAAGATGATCATTTCAACGTGTGAAGTAAAGAACAATAAGCTATTAGGTAAAGTGACTCCCTTAGCTGCCTGAAAAGAAATTCCACTGCTGCTCCTGGGCAGTTGATTTCGGAGCAGGAATCAAAGTGGGGGGCTTCTATTCTAGGCAGAAAAATCAGCTTCCCTGATTAAGACATGCACCCTGACTTTTTTAGGGGGGTGGAAGAGTCTGATTTTGGGGAGGAAATGTATGTTCTGTGAGAAAATATGGTAATGCTATGAACAAATTTAAAAATTATAAATGCTTCATATCTTTAAAAAACAGAAAGAGCTGACAACCTGCCTGAGTGGCACTTGCAGTCTAGATAATTAACACAGCAAAGCAGTTCATGGCTTTGGGTCCATAGATGCTTATTTGGAATGGTGAGATGCAAAGATGAAACAAAGAGAAAGGAATTGAAAACTTTCAGTCACTAAACCAAACATAGCTCTGAATCTAGCAGGGAACACCATTTGGGGAATAGCATACTATATGCAATAAGCCAAGAAACCAAAATAATGAAATGGGGCCGAGAGAGGAAAAAGAAAGGAAACTTGAGGCCAGGCAGATGCATCTAACTGGCAGAATGGCTACAAGAGACAGAGGAGAGGAGAGAAGGCACTCCCTGATATTGCTTGTGTGTGTGAAAACTGAGGTGACTATAGGTGACATTTTAAAGAGGCCTAGGGCATATTCAGTAGAAGCAAGGCCCCCAGGTCTCTATTAATATAAATGTCATAGGGTTTCAAACAAATTTTTTTTTTAATGTTTATGGTTTCCTTTGTTTCAGAAACACTGGACACATCTGCAAGAGATGCTATGCCACCATAGCGACGCACTATGGCAACGTAGTATCCGTGGTCACAAACCAGGATGCCGACGCTACACTGCTGTATCTATGAGCTACCTCCTTATAGCCCAGTGGCTACGGCAATGTAGCTGCTAAAAATAACCATGTGCCGCCAGGACTATGCAGTAACTGCACTGTGGGGGGCACGTGTAGATGTGCCCTCTGTATCAAATTATTCCATTGCTGAAGAGCCTCTGGCAGAACTATGCCCACAGAATATAGAGATGGTAAAAGATCTACCATCCTTTTTTATCTTACAATACTTTCATGGGTACTTTAAACAAAAGTCTTTCTTGGTATTAAATGGTCTCTTTAAAGTAACCTAGAAACTCCCTATAGGGCAAAACTGCTGTGTTCCATTCATATAATTATTTTATGATCAGAATGGTTCTAAATTAGAGAGACCCATACAGTGAAATACATTTTAAAAGGAAGCATTTATCTTACTGAATTGATATCAGCTGACCTTAATATTTCATGCTAAGAATAGAAAAATAGTGCAAATTACTGCAATAATCTAGGGACCAAGATAAGAGAGTTGCTTTACTTTTAACTCTAAAAATGTTGTAGCATGGAATATTAAGGATACATTTTTAATGTTGTGCACTTAAGTTTCAAAGTGGCTTGTGACAATGAAATAGTAAAATGTACATTGTTTTTGACACTGCGTATACAGTTATCCAGTTTGCATGTTCAGCTCCATGTTTTGTGGTGTGAACTAAGAGTTCTAGCTTCAACTTGTTGTTTTTTCCAGAGAAAGGCTGAGATCTGTTTTTACTGTATCTACATGGACCTTTGTAAAAACATGCATTTGCTATATCCAGGAATGCTGCTAGCTACAAAAAATTATTTCACTAACCACTGATATATGCATATTTAAAGACCGTGTAGGG
>NW_005842278.1:1167321-1167846 GCF_000455745.1 Alligator sinensis
GCTGCCACTCCTTCACGTCTGAGAAAGAAGCAGGTTGTTATGGATGCTGGCCTAGCCACTAGGGGGAGTCCTGATCCTATGTGCTAAGCTTGTTCATTAAAATATGTTAATGTTTCTTAAAGAAGTTTCCAAATTGTTTTCCATTTATTATGCAAATATCCCAATAATTTGCCCTACACATGGTCAAGCCATTTTGGAGCAGCACATAATTAGAACTGCAAAACTTGCCTAGTGTCATGTTTCATTACAGAACTAAAACTCAGACTCAGTTTAATTGAAGATACATCACCTTTTAACTAATGTAGGTCCAATGATCTGTTTTGTATCCCTATACTATGAAATTCATGGCTCCAATATAAAATGATGTGAAAGTCAAGCTTGACCCCTCCAAGGTTACAAATGCTCATTGAGTGAAAATGAGCAAAATATTTGCATAAAGTAAAACTGCCGAGTGTTGCACTGCAGTAATAGGAAAACATTTTGTAAAAGGCTGGTAAATATGCAATTAAATGTGGCGTTGTCTGA
>NW_005842278.1:1167856-1169001 GCF_000455745.1 Alligator sinensis
GAACCAGTTAATAACACGTTGCATTTTTATAGCACCTTCCAGGAAGGAATCTCAATGTGCTCTGCTAACATTAATTAAAGCTCACAATTCCTGTGTGCTATAGATATTATTTCCCCCACTTTACAGATGAAGAAGCTGAAGTTTTAGTTCAGAGGACTCTTCCTTAGGTCACCTTGGGCACATCTACATGAGATGCTTACTGCAGAGTTGCCTAATTAGATCCGTAGTAAACATCTTGGCGTCTACATGTGTGGCCCTATTAGGTTGCAGGAAACTAATAAACTCCACAGCAGGATAGGATTTGTAAATATAAGTCCTATCCTGCTGCAGAGCTTTTTCATGTGCAGCAATGCACGTGTAGATGCTGACATGGCTGGCTGGGGCACAATAGTGCTTCAGGGTGGGGGCTGTTTACCTGCTAGCCCCACACTGGAGTACCCTCATTCCCCAGCCAGCCCCTTCACAGCATGCTGAGCTGGTTTGGAGCAGCCCTGGGCTGGCAGGCCGACTTCCTGGGTCCCTGCCAGCCACACCTTATCTGACATGGCTCAATGTGCTGTAGTCCTGGACACATGTGTAAACACAGCACCCAGGAGCAATAAACTCTGGTGCAATGTGCACTAGAGGTTAATGCGGTGCATAAATATGCTTGTCCAGCAGCTCTCCCAAGTATACAGTTGGTTCAATAAAAGATATCACAAAAAATCTTTGCCTCTTCCTGGACTATCATAGCTATAACAACCTTATTATTACTACGTGTGGCTATTTTCTACTTTCTGAACTAAAACTTTTTAAATACAAAGGCCAGATACCATTCCGATTAAATCCAATGAACTGCCCTTAGAGTCAGAAACTACTCAGTATCAGTAAAGGTATGCAAATATCTGGCTACTGGTGGTGAAAATGAACTTCTAGGCTACTTTCTAACTGACCAAGGGCCTACAAAACAGGTTTTTGTAGTTCATTTGAGCCTTTTAAAATAGTAAGGAAAAAAAACTTCCAGTGGCTTCAGTACTCTTCTGATCAGGTCCTGTGTGTCCTTCCTAGCTATGAAGCTTCCTATAGCATTATGTGCCCCACTCTCCTTGATCAAACTGAATCAGCATTTCATCAAGAGCTTTCTCTCAATCATTGCATTCTGCAGG
>NW_005842278.1:1169032-1170111 GCF_000455745.1 Alligator sinensis
AACTATAGGAAGCCTCAATAACTTCTACAACTACTTTTTCCCTTTTTCAGATCCAAATTTCTGCTGATTCGTTCTGCACATTTTTTTCTACAATAAATCACCCAGCATTATTGGTCCCACATGGCTGCAAGCCTTTCATTTCATGAACTAAAATCCAGCCTTCTTATTGACTGCAGCTGCTTTTAAATACACTTCAGTGTCAGCAATGATTTACTTTTTAATTATATTATTTTATTTTAGATGAGTGATCCTATTGTTCTGTTAATGGGCGATTTAATGGCATTTTTCAAATAAATGAAATCTCAGCATTTGAGCAGAGAGAATAGTTAATTTTCAGTTAATTGACAATTTAAAAGAATCTCCTGCCAAACCTTTTGTGATGAAAGTAATTCTATGTTTCCAAGATCTTTTACTTTTAAGAATAAAGACTCACATCACATTTTTACTTCAAGTAAATTCTACCGGTGCATTCTCTACAGGTGCCTACTGAACTGGCCTGGTGTCCAGCAGGGGTAGTACAAGACACAGATTATTAACTAGAGGTGCACGATACATCGGTGCATATCGTATCAGCACTGATAAAAGGAAAATTGACATTACTGGCAACTGGCTTTTTTTGGTTGGTGTGGCTGATAATGTCACTGATAAATGCTGTGTTCATATGTGTGCAACCTCAGCATGCACATGGCCAGCCCAGCAGCTTGGAGAGCAGCGTCTGGCTGGAAAGTCTGTTGAGAGGAAGGGGCAGAAGGGAGGGACAGATTGAGGCCCCCGCAGTAAAGGATGAGTGTGGCTGGGGCAGGCAGTGTACAACCAGGGCAGGGTGAGGTGTGGGGGGCAGCCATGAACACCCCAGAGGAAGCACAAGGGGTACATGCCCCCCAAATCTGTGCACTGGGCAAGGGTGGGCTGCCACTGTGGGTTGTGGCTGGGGATTGCACCACGCTTTTCCTGGCATGGGGTTTTGGTCGGGGCTGCATTTGGGGTGGGCAGGAGTGGCACTGGAAGTGGGGGCTACTGCAAATTCTGTAGCCCTCCTTCCAGCACTGCTGCCACCCGCCCCAAGTGCAACCTGGCCC
>NW_005842278.1:1170338-1171589 GCF_000455745.1 Alligator sinensis
CCCTGCCCCTACCCCACTCCCTCCCTCACTGCAGGGGCCTCAATCTGCCCCCCCCCACACCCCCCTTCCCTTCCTGCCCTTTCCTCCCAACAGACCTACCAGCTGTAGGCTGTTCTCCAAACTGCCAGGCTGCATATTGGCAATCAAATTGGTATCAGCCAATATGGCTTGTTAATAATTAGCCATTGGTATTGGCCAAAAAAATCTTTATCGGTGCCCCCCTATTATTAACTACAATTCTGGTTGTCTCCATTAAACCATAGACAGACATTTTTTTACAGGTCTTCCACTTCAGCAACTGCAGAGACCTAAACTCAATGCAAAACTGGTTTGTTTAGGAAGCATCCGCATGTCACTGTACGACAATGTTGCTACAGCACTGTGCTTTAGTACTTCCTTTTGGAAGTACTAGAGCCCCACCTCCATGCCTTTTGGAAGTAGTAGAGCACGGCATATGGGCGGTTACTGTACTGTGTGTGTGGCACATGGTTAGATTTTGCTGCTACATCACCATAGTGGCGTGCTATGCCAGGGGAGAGTACTGCTACAGTGACGTAGTGGTGATCACATGTAGATCCAAATGATTGCTACGTCACTGTAGGGCAATGTGTAGACATGCCCTTAAAGAGCATAAGTTTTGGGCCTTAGTTTCAGGTCCAATTTTACCTTCCAACATGCATATGTCACTCCGATTGTCTGCAGTGGTTCTTTACTGGTGCATCCAAGGGCAGAATCAAGTTTATAGTCAGGTCGGTTAGTATTTCTCCAGGGAAAATCTCTACTTGTCAATAACAAAGCATCGCAATTCATTGCTGAAATTTCCTCTGTGTCAGAAATCCAGCAAGAAAAGATCTATGAATCTGAAATGTATGACCAGAGTTTTATTCAGCCAATACCTGCTCTAGTAACATCTGTGGGGAATTCACACAGTAGATTACTTTTTTGGCACAACCGGTCACGTATGAAATGTCAGATATTATTACACTATATGGTCTCTCTGGTAATCTTAGAATATGCCTTGATGCACTATCACGGCATTAAGAGACATAAGGACTCTGTGTTCCTAAGTGAGGGGCAGGACAAGGCTCTCACTGGGATTGTAGAGAGGCAGCAGCAGGATGCCAGACTACCAAGCGTAGACCCTGAGATGGTGCAGAGTCACTTGGAGGAACTGGATGCCTTTAAGTCAGCAGGCCCGGATGAGCTCCATCCGAGGGTACTGAAGGCACTGGCTGATGTCATTGGACAGCC
>NW_005842278.1:1172873-1213843 GCF_000455745.1 Alligator sinensis
TCTTTCCTGCCTATGCAGGGGGTCGGACTCGATGATCTATTTAGGTCCCTTCCGACCCTAACATCTATGAATCTATGACTCCAAATGATAATTTCCATTGGTTTCAGAGCAGGTAATTGCACTCTATTCATATTGCTTTCTGAGATTAATCTGCCCAATTGAAGCACGGTGAACTTGTAGGAAGAACACACTGTTGAGCATTCTAAATGTTTTATGGGATATACAGTACTGAAAAATAAGCTAAATATTCCTAAGCAAATAATCAATGGAGGATTATAGCATCTTTGTATAGACAAATAATAATTACTGTTCATAACTCATTGCAATACTCAGTAGATTTGCAGCAAATATTGGTGCAGTTCAAAGTTAAACATAGAAATCAGCTGCAATGTCCTTCTCCTGTTCTTTCCCTGCTTCCTTGTGAAGGAGTTTCTGCTCCTTACAGTGAGCAAAACTTATGTATTAAGTCTTGAAATGGAGGTTGGTGATGTAGAGTGCATGATGATTAATATCTCTGACTCAGAACATTTGCAAGTACAAAATTAAGTCTTAAGCCCCTTCCTTCTGACCCTCTAGGAGATCTTTTCTACCTGTTGGCTGTGTGAAGAATCTACAAGCCTCAGTTGCCTGTGTGGGAGCCAAAGGAGTAAGAAGCAGCAAAAGATGCAAGCAGATCACAAGCAAGTCTAATGCTCCCAGGGGAAGCATTGCAACAAACATTGGATGTGTCTACATATGTGCTTTACTGCACAGTAGACTAATTTGCTGAACAGTAAAGCATCACCGTCTACACATGTGCTGTAATTAGGGTGCAGTAGATTAATTTACTCTAGCATAGGATAGTCCCATCCGACACAGGTATTATCTTATGGCAGAGCAAATTACTGTGCTTAAACACACATATAGACGGTGAAGTCAGGATAAGTTTACTTCAGCTCAAATTGCGCTGAAGTTTTTCAGTTGCATTAATTGCACGAGAAGATGTATCCATTATGTACCTTTTGCTCACCCAATGGTGTTTCTCTTCCATAGTCAAAACATGGCTCTGCTGGGAATAAAATTCTGGCAGGAGCAGCAGGAAGTCCACCCCACCCACAGTTCTGGAGCTATGCAGACACATTCTGTATGCCTTCTGAGCTGGTCAATGGGAGCTGCTCTCCATAAATTCATCTCTGCTAGTGTCCCCATTACAGGCTTCAAAAATCTGCTTGCTATTTCTTAAGGTCAGAATTATGCTGTTTAAATGCAAAGTAACATTGAAAGCAGCCACAGATAATACTTATCATATGCCCAGCACGACCTGGCACAAATTCTGCCTGTAGGAACGTGTATAACTTCTGCACCTAGGATTTTGCATAAGCATTTCTGAGGGCAGAATTTACCTTTTGGTTGCTTAAAACAAAGGAGCAGTATTTGTTCCTATTTCATTCTCTGGCTGCTATTACTACAGGGAGATCTAACATTATTCATTTGCTCTGTGCATTCTGTATGCTCACATACACAAAGAAGGTAGGATATATTTAGGAGCTGTGCCATTCTGCAGCCCACAGAGAATTGTGTGAGCACACAGTGCTAGTGTACCAGAAACTGAAAATCTACCTTTCAATTCCCTTATCATTACCACTGAAATTGACAAGAATGTGTTGTAGAATGCTCTAGGGCCAGGTCATTATCTGCGAATGAAAGACTTGCAGCATTATCAGCAAGTTCAAGAAAATAAATGTAAACATCCTCATTTCACATTCTACTTCTTCACCATTCTAAAAAAATTAGAAAATTCCATCAGTTTCTGTGTTCAAATGTCACATGCTCTTATGCAAACAAAGGCAGGGGTGATGAAAACAGTGCTATTTGTATGAGGTTCTGTCAAGTCCTAGGTAGGAGGCGGAAATGTTTGAGAGAGGTAATGGGTTACTTCTCTAAATAGATTGCTCTACTTCTAAACATTTTGCTGTTGTGAGAGAATATTTTACTCCAAGAGATGCTGACATTTGGAATACAGAAGGGCCCCGGCAGACATTATTTTTGCCCAGCCTTATCTGCCACTTTAGCACACAAAAAGCCTATAGTTATACATTTAGACTTTTTGCCCCACTTAAAATATGATTGATATGGCCCCAAAATAGTGGATCTGTGACAAAAAAGGCATTGTTTAAAACAGTAGGTTCTTCACCCTGGGGATGATTTCAAGGACAAATTGAATGTGTGGGCAAGTATTCCTGTCCACCAGAATCCCAGAGTTTCCCACTCTCCCTCAGCAGAGAAGGGGAGAGGGACTAGAAAGGTTGCTAGGCTTTCTAGAGTATAGAGGAGCTGTCTGGGTTTTTTTTTTACACTTAATCACGTGACCTATAGCAAATGTCAAGCCTGCTTTCCCTTTATAGCTAGAAGTTTTGTTCTATGCTTTGTAAAATAAAATGCTATAAAAGAAGATCTGTCCTTGCAAAAATTGCCAACTTGCTATATTAAAAACATGGGCCAGTGACTTTTATTAAGAGTGATTGAAAAATACCTAAGGATGTTGCCAGCTTGCAACCCTAGAAGATGGCATTTTTTACTATGAGTGGGAGGTAATTTACCCTATAACAATTTGAGAGGAAAAAAATAACTATATGTAGGTCTTTAACGTACAGATTCTTTAAAAATAAGTGCAAACTTAATGTATCAATTTTAAGCCAAATATCTGAATTAACATAAATAATTTCCCCACCTAGCTCATTATATCAATCTTCATTTATACAATGGCTCTTTAGCATGCAACTGGGACAGTCTGAATTTCTATAGAGTAGTCTCTTATTGATGCTGCCTATCGATCTATCAGTATGAATTGATCAGTACTCTTTCCAATGCTATCTTTTTTAGCTACCGGTTCCTTTAGTGTCTGACTGACTGATGAAACACATTTTATTGCACAGCAGCAAAGGATCTAGTTTCATCAATACATGTAGAGATTTACAAAGAAAATTTAAAACTCAGTCAAGGAGGCTGATAGCCTAAAATCTGATCTTCCTACATGGTTTTACAAAACTGAGGTTCTCAGTACAGCAAAAATGATGGGAGCAGTGGGATTATTCATCATCAAACATGGGCCCATGAATCTACAAACATGTAAGAAGGTAAAGACTCCAATACATATTTTAAAGTCTAGCAGCTGAGATATGAACAGCAAGCTCGAATCTGAATTACAACTGACTTGTGCAACACCAATACTCTGCCTTTCAAAGGGTGCAACCAGAGGCATATTCTGACAAACAATTTTGTAAGGACCAACACTGTTTATTTAATTAATACAGCATTAGTTGAAATTAGTGGCATTTAACAGGTTGAAATGATAGCTATAAGTACATGTACTCATTTTTTATATAAAAGTAAAGCATTTTTATTCAATATAATTGGCTGCAATTCATAGTTGAAATGCTATAATTTTCTTGTATGCATTTAATCTATACAGTATATTGATTTGCATATGTCAGTACTTGGCTGGTTCTTTAGCTTGAATAAAAGGGACTCTAACATTCCTTTTGAGTACTGGAATTAGAATAAATGATGCTTTTTGAACAACAATGAATGAAAAATTACTGGTCTTTATTGTATTGCACTACACAAAACTACTGCATAAATTCCTTCTTTCATGTATTTCTCATTCATATTTAATGCGATAGGATTTTGTGACAAACTTAAAGTTCACCCAAGGTTAACAGGGCATTGCCAATTTTGCACTGGAAAAAGCAGATGAATAAATAAAGTGCATCAGGTATGAAACCAGTGACAGTCAGTGGCCTGTAGGGAAGCAGTTATAGCCATGTCAGGACATGCCTGTGCTTATTATACACATTTTATTGATGATTTAGCTCTGGAAGGAGCTATTTCACTTTCAGGACGAATGCTGCAACCCCAGGTATATGGTCCCAGATCAGAATTTCACACGCTATGGAAATGTTTGGGAATTGCCATTGCATAGGACTGTGAAATGTGCAGATGGAATCTATTCCCAGTGGGCAGCTGTCCCCATGAAAATACCACAACTGGAATCAGATTATAGACGCCTGGAATTACACATGAAGGCTACGTGAGTCTCAGTTTATCTTTTTTCCACTCAGGGTGGTCCCTCTCTTTCAAGTTCGAGGCACCCTGGCAGAGCAAGGTGAGTAAATTAGCAATTTTAATCTATCTGGACCATGAAAAAATACAAAAAACTGTGGTCTCTGAGCTGTTGTCCATGATGTTTCAAAAGCAATAAGGTAAACATTGCATTTACTTGCATAGTCCATGCAACCTATCCCTGGCAAAGCCAGCTTTCCAAAACTGGGACATGTCTTAAGTGGGAAAGGTGATTTTTCTTTGCTGGAATAGAAGCACTATAGGACAAACTATGCTAAAATGGCTACCAAAACTTACCAAAAGCTTTCCCTTAGGGAAGGAAGTAGCAGGGGTGGAGTCCAATTTAACCCTCTCACAGCCATTGTTAAGACGGTAGTTTTTGACTGAAGGGCCCCTGAGCTTGGCAAGGTTAAGTGAACTTCTGTATGCTGTATGTAGTATCTTGATAAAGCTTGTTGTATGGAAACAATCATTTATTATTTACAGAGCCTTATATAAAGAACTATTTTCAGCAAAGAAGTAATAGTCTTGCCCATACTATTGTAATGGTCAGAGGCCTCCTGCTGTATCAGGAAATTCCTGTTGCTTTATCCAGACTATCTCCTGGGATGCCACACTTCCTGGATACTCTTTGTTTCTAGGAAGTCTTACCCTATGACACGCTGACTCTGGAAAGATCCTTTTGTCCTTCTGCAATTCATCTTTCAACAACAAGGCATATGTCTTATCTGTGGGCATGTGGTATGTGAGAAAATTTGGTACTTCAGAATGGGTACATAAGATAATTCTGTGCGTCTTGCTTTCAGAAATATTAAAACATTATATTCACAAAACGGAGTTAAAGCGAATGCCTATCTCCTTCCCAGCCCTCAAGATATTTTTAAGACTATTTCAGATACAGGTTTCTTCTGAGATGCTTTGTCCTCTGTAGTTTTAAAAGACTGAAGTACTGGGAATTCTTTGATCTCTCTTTCTTCTGGGAAACTTCATAATCTGATAGATCTCAGTTAGAACACTGTCCCACACCATCAGAAAATTTGCCTTGCTACCTTCGGTGTCATGTAGGTCCCTGATGGACCATACTCTGAGTATCTAGGATGGAGTTATATTCCAGCACTTGTTAGTCTCCACACCTGCAGCTTCTGTGATTATATTCCACTGTCAATCATTTTCAAAAATGCAAATCAATGTTTTTCCACTCTAAACAACAAGTTGAATCAATATTTATTCAATCACCCATTTACATTTCAGAAAAGGTCATAATAACTGATAGAATATGTATCTAATTGAATAGGTGGTCTGTCTATTTCAATGGATAATCTACTCATTTCATCACACTGCATTACATTTTTCATGTAGCAAGACCGAATACATTGGAATACTACTGGTACAGCAGAGTGGAGAATCAGGGTCAAACTTTATCCACATAAAATTCACAATTTCCATTTAACTTTCTGTATATGTCCATAGTTGATGCATCTGTTTCAGTATTAGATAATCAGGTTGCCCATGTTAGCCCTGTGCTGAAACAGTACCCAGTAAAACTACATGGTAATATAGCAGAAGACATTATACTTGCCCCTCAGGGGGTGTCTACACAAGATGCTTAATGCGCAATAGACAAATTCTACTGTGTATTAGCTTGTCATGGCAAAAGCCATGCTAATACACTAGTTTTTTTTAAGGTGGCTTAAACTTATACCACTTCAGGGCAGGTTTCTCTCTGACCCATGTTATCCAGCTCATGTTCCATTAATGTGTAGCCACCACTCCCCACAGATGAGCCTCCAAAGTTGCAGTCCTCCAGCATCCCAGGATGCAGTATCCCCTGTCCCACCCTCCTGTTGTGTGTTGACAACTTTCCTGAACTCTACTGGCCAGGGGAGAAGGGTTTCTGGAACCAAGCCAACTCCCCTCCCATGCCTGGGGGTGTGACCTTCGCACCCCCATGAAGTGCAACTGTGTGCAAACAGCTTGCAGAGCACATAGCAGCTAGCCAGGTTTCAAGGCATGGACAAGTCTAGGAGTGGGGTCAAAGGAGGTTGGAGGGGAGCAAGGTAAGGGGCCAGACCAGGTCCCCATGACCTGTGGCTTCATTCCTGGGACAGGGACAGTAGCTCTCCCAAAAGCACCTTCCATCACCACTCCCATTTCCCAACTACCCCAAGAAGCACAACCAGCAACCCCCACATCCCAATCCCAAATCCCAATTTACTAAAAGAGACCTTTAATTTACTTCCCCTTTATTTTTAAATTCTGTTGTGTTTTTTTTGGGTTTTTTCCTTTTTATTTTATCCTACAGTGGCTGACTTGCTCCATTTCACCACCCTTCCCCATCCCCATTTCTTTTCTACCTTCCATTTCATTCCCCATCCCACAACCTATAAATTCTCTGCTTCCCAGCTTCATTTTCCTGCACCCCCCAGCCCATCTATCACCCACCCCCACCTAGAGCAGGTAAAGAAGCCTGTCCTGACTCACCAGCCCTTTAGTGACAAGTCATAGCTGTGCAAGTGGGGGTTTTTAACCTTACCATGTAACTGCCCTAAACTTGAGCTAGCACTAACACTGATATATTTGAGCAGTTCAAAGTGCAATGTGTAAGGATCTTGTTATGCAATAATGTTGTGCAGCTCTGTGAACTCTTAGCACCTGAATTATTTACACATTAACACCTGAAACTAGTTTAAAGCACTCATTAGGCAGCTCAAAATCATTCCATTCCAGGGCAGGATTACCTTTGATCCATGCCACCCAGTTTGTGTTACTAAGGTATAAACACTCTAGACTACACAATGCAGGACTGTATAGTTTAGTATTGCCTGACCACTCACTACTAATGGTACCTAAATTGTTCTGCCCCAAATATAATGGGCATGGGTACAGGGAAGCTTGAGGGAAAAAAGGGTTTTGTAATCTCCCCAAGGATAACTTCAGTAGATCTCTCAAAGTGCTAAAGCGACCTCAAACTTTCCTGCAGCTTGGAAGCTTATTTTCTACAGTATGAAATCAGTCTATTAGCTGAGGGTTCACCTTTATGCATGTAATTGTAATTCCTCAAAATACCTACTTGCATTTTTTTAGACCTATATCCCTAAAATATGCAACTGCACAGTGGCCTTTAATCCTCTATATTCTAATAATAGCATCTTCAATACCTTGGATTGGAAAATGCAAAGTTAAATATCTCAAAATAATAAGGTAAAGGTGTAAGTAAATGACTATTATATGGTCTTTGTTTCATTAAAGCAATAATCTCTAATATAGAAAAGCTGTTTTAACAGTAAGTACCTAACCCAAACATTAACTTCCCATCAGACTCTACAGGCAAATATGGTCAATAAGTGTTATAAATATATAATTTTATATGGGAAATGGGTTCATAATTTTTTAATACTTCAAGGGAAATGATTTTTAAAAATCCTGTGCAATCATACATCCCCTTGAAATATTACAATGGTTCATAGTTTCTTTTAGGGCCAAATTACTGTGCATGCTGTTCAAATCAAAACAAAAAGCAAACAAAAAACCCCTATTTTATTTGCTTATTACCAGGCAATTCAAAATAATTCTTTAAATTGGACCATATTTATTTATTTACCTTGCACAGTCCTCCTTAGGAAAATAAAACAAGAACACTGAAGTTATAAATCCACTGCTAGTTTTAGAGAATATTAATTTCTTAGTCTCCAGACTCTGCCAGGCAGGGATTATATGTTTGCACTATATCAAAACATCATAAAGTCTCAGGGGGTGCAACTACATGAGATGCTAACTGAGCAGTAGCCTAATAACACTACGCAGTAGCGCACCACAGCACAAACAGTGCTAAAACACTAGTGTATAGTATTATTAGGCTACTGCACAGTAGCATCACTAAAAAGGCATTCGCTGGTGCTACTGTGCAATAACTCCAGTTACGGCACATTTATTTAGTACTTGATTACACAAGTACTAAATTAAATGTGCAGTAGTTACGGCACATTAATAAAAATGTAGATCCTTCCAGGAACAATAATAAATGACTCCTCAACTACACCAGCTATTACCAGGGGGTTGGTTACTTGGGACCTGCAGAGCCTTGTCTTGTCTCTCCAAGTACCTGCCTGAAGGCAAGCATGGCTCCTAGATAGGGAGAAGTCAGTCTCTTCAGATTCTGAGAGCCTGGCCTTTTGGTCCCTGATCCTCCCTGGTGCTCTGTGACAGGCCTCAAACAGGTACCTGACAGTTTGGCTCCCAAGGGAGGGTCTTGTCACAGAGAAATACACCCTCTAAGTAGCAAAACACGCTGGCTCCTCCCATCAACTGAGGCAAAGGCCACCCAGCCCACTCCAAGGCTAGGGACAGACATTCAAAAAGTCTGAGCCTGAATTGATTCAATCTTTGTAGGTTAATCTAACCTGGCTAGGCTGAATCCGTTTGTAATTGTACAGACATCCCAGAAATTCAGGCACATGCTGCAGTGGCTCAGGCTAGAACCTGGGGGGCCCTAGACTCCTGAGCTGAGGGGGGCCCCTGACCAGCCCAGCAGAGAATTGATAACTCAGTGTTTATCACCTCTAACTCAGTGTTTGTCAGCCCATTAAGTAAACAACAGAGGGACATTACCAGCTACCTGTTGATTTTGCCTTTGTCCCATCTGCCACAGCACGGATTGTTGGTAGCACATGGTCTGCTAGCTAATGCTGAGAGATGTCTGTGTAAGGCAAAGGGGATGGGGCAATCCCTGCTTAGCAGGGAGTGGGGAGGGGGGAACAGGCGGAAGCCAGGGAGACACCTGCAATCTCTGCTGAGCTCTAGCCAGGGAGCAGAGAGGAGGGGCCAGCTCTGCTGTGTAGCAGAGAGCCCTGCCCAGCCCCAAGAGCATGCCAGGATGCTGGGGGAGTCTGGTTTAACTTAAACCACCAGGGGGGTTGGGACAGACATTGTATAAACTGGTTTGTCCCAAATCAGTTAAGTCTGATACTACATTCAACCAGGTTTATCTCAAACCATTTTCAGCCATTTTGAAACTGGTTTATGTGCACTGAACATCTGTTCTGATACAGGTTTAAACCAGTTTCTGATCACTTAAACCAGTTTATGTGTAATGCCTGTCCCTAGCCCAAAGAGTTAAGCAATCCCTCTGTCCCCAGCCCAGCCCACAAAATCCTGAGCACCCCAAAGAGTTCAGCTGTTCTCTCTCCAGTCCACAGAATCCCAAGTTGCCTTGGTATTAGTCCTCCTCAGACTCTCTCTCTGGTCTCTTCTCTTCCTTCCTCCCCAAAAGCCAATACTCTCCTTTTTCAGGCTGCTCCATCCACTGGCATGCTTATCTCAGTTGCTTTCTTTGACACCTTGACACATGGGTGTTACTTCTAATCCCACCTTGTTGAAAGGTCACAAAGGTTATTCAATTTTTCCTATCAGGGACTTTATTAGGGACTCTGTTAACCCTTTGTTCCCCATGTACAAGATAGCAAGGGGAAACTGGGGTGCACAACATTCTAGCATGAGCACAGACATATTTAAACATTGAAACATTTACAATGTAGAAATATTACAATAAAAGACATAGTCTACCACACCAAAAAATGTGTGCTAGTTTTTTAACTTAGATGCCAGTGGGATTTCATTCAGGTGGAGTGGTCCATGCTGGTGGATTCTGATGTAGAAGCAGGGCCTTATATTATAACTGTCACCTGACTGCCAATGCAGAAATTATGATTACAGACAACGAGGCTGTGAGCTAATACATATGCACCTACCCATGTGTCTACTTTATCACATTAAAATGAATAAGACTTAGCAGGAATCAGGGGCATTCGCAGGAATTTGACTGGAGAAATTGGGCCTTTCCTTTTTCATGTTCTTGTGACAAGGTATTTAGCAGAATGCATAGCTTCATTTGGAATCTGACAGGGTTGCACTGTGAGCTCTTCTGCTATGACCTCAAACTTGCAACCTCTGGGCTGTCAACATGGAAAAAAACTTTAATGGGTCCAGAAAAGAGCCACCTGTATGATCAGGGACTTGTAAGGCAAGCCATATGAGGAAAGGCCTCTCCAGGCCTCTTTAGCCTAAAGAAGAGAAGGTTGAAAGGGGACTTGATAACGACTTATCCCTATATCAGAGGAGTGCATCAGGAGCTCAGTGAACATCTGTTCACTAGAGCACCTTTGGGGAACACCAGGACCAATGGATACAAACGCCTAGAAGGATGCTTCAGGCTTAATACCAGGGTGTCCAGACTGTGAAATAAACTCCCTCCAGAGGTGATGCAGTCACCTACCCTGGAGGATTTCAAGAGAAGACTAGACAGTCACCTATCTGGGGTCACCTAACCCCAGTTGTCTTCTTGCCTAGTGCAGGGGAACTGGACCCGATGATCTACAAGGTCCCTTCCAGCCCCTACAAATCTATGAAACCATGTGCCCGAGTGCTTGTGCCACTGCAGCCCCCAGAGAATGTGGACCATAACCTGCAACATTAATTTAAAATCTCTGAGGCCTAATCTAATTTCCAATATATCCTAAAGGCTCTAGTCTCTATATTTTCAAATTGAGCACTATGGTGTTAACTGAGACTCAGAATTAGGATGTTATCTGACTTGTGCCTGGGTAATTTGGGATGACTGATTAAGAGCAGAAAGAAGAGAAAAAGAACCATGTTAGTTAGCTATATTAGTCTGAAGACAGGCAGGGCAGGATAACACCATATAGACTAACTTGTTCAGAGAGGCATGTGTTTTCATAAGCTATAACCTACTTTATCAGATACATCTGATCAAATATGCTGCCACCTATAAAATGGTGATGAATGGTACTGATCTCATGTATCATAGTGCACAGACTAGAACAGCTCTTCCTGCTACTTTCCCGTGAAGTAATACATTTTGCTAGCTGGACTGTAAGTGCATTACAAGAGAAAAAAATAGGAAAATGTTCAAATTTAACAATACCCATCTAATGAATGAGAAGAGAAGGTATCAATATTCTAGTGCCCCAGGGTGAAGAAATAACAGCAGTTTACAGTGTGGGGAATTCTCTCTATTGCTGATTAAAGACAACTGAAACACTGAATTCCAGAACAATTAGATTTGACCTAAGAGGCTTGTGGAGCCAAGAGACCTATAGTGGTTATCAAGACAGTAATTGTTTTTAAACAACTTTGGCTGAAAAGTTACTCTCTCAATTACAGTACATTGATTCTCAGCTCCTCATTCAAGCAATCCTCTCAGCAGCTCCTTCAGCTTTGAATGTATACTGTGATCCAGTATGATATCAGATTCTTGCCTGTTTTCTTATAGCTTTCCAATTGTGTTGCAAGTACACCTGTTCCACTGCCCTGCTTTGTGCTAGGGTCAGAACCTGCCAGTGCTAATATCCTAACAAGACAGTGTTTGCACAAGTCTGGAAGTGACCCCTGTACTTCTGTCACAAAGAAAAGTAAGCTCTTTGTTACAAGCACATACAGAAAGCAAGCACTAAAATGATAAATTAGTCCAGAATGGTGTAGTAATTCATATTAAAACAGCCTTACTTTTCATGCAAATGGCACTGGCCTGGGGAAGGATACTTAATGCAATTTCATTTCCCAGAATCAGTGCTAGTTCTCCTAGTACCTAGTCATTTACCCACCAATTCTCAACTAACTATGACAGTTCACTGTCCCTTATTCCCTACCCATCCGTTACTTCCAGAGTTCCCTGGGGCAGGGACTATCTATTATTTATATATTTAGACCAGTGATTCTTAACTAGGGTACTATGTTTTGAGCAAGCATTTCAGAGCTTCCAGGCTCTACATAGCAAAGATGGTAGCCAGGAGCTGAACCCTAGCTAGACCCAGAGCTCTCAGGGCTACCAGCCTCTTGAATCTATGCCAAAATGTCTGGAAGTCCTGGAGTCCCTTGCCTTGTGTCAGTCCAGATGGAGGAAGACAAGACCCTGACCAGCCTCTTAGGTAAGCAAGTAGGAAACCAATCACATTTCTAATGGAAGCCTGCCTGGACTTCAGTTAAAGTCCATCAAAATGAATCTGTTTACATAAAATATTTTGCTTTCAATAAATCAGCAGTTCCTAGGGGGGGAAGGGAAAGCTCTCTTTCAGTTGTGGTGCTTGCAAGTGTAGTACTGCTGAGCCAGTAAGTGTGTTGCAGATTATTTCTCCCCAGATGGAGCACTTTACATTTCTTAGTGTTAAACATCATCAGGTTTTGATCTGCTCACCTTGCAAGCCTGCCCAGGTCAGCCTATAAATGTTGGCAAAGTCTTAACACAATCATCACATATATATGTTAGAGATGGAGCTAAGGGAACAGGAAAGGGACAGCTTGGGCTGGTGTGACCAGAGAAAGCAGAGTACTACATTTACAAATGGCAAGAGACCAGCAGACTCCACTTCCTCCCACCTCTGGCAGAGATGGAAGCAAGCATAATTTCCCTTAGCTCCCCTGGGCTATGGGGGAGGGGGAAGAAGGTGGGGAACCAGGCTGGTCCCCTGCCACCTATGAGCACAGAGCCAAGCTCTGCAGGACAGGATTGAGAGACAGGGGATGTTCATAGTTCCTAGGGTCAGAAGGGACCTGAAGAGATCATAAAGTCTGACCCCCTGTCCTGGGCAGGAATGAGTGCTGAGATCATAATACCTGAGCCAGATATCTATCTGACCTCCTCTTGAAACCCCCAAGGTAAGGGAGAGCACCACCTCCCTTGGGAGCCCATTCCAGAGCCTGGCAGCCTTAACTGTAAAGTAATACTTCCTGATATCAAGCCTGAACCTGCTCTCAATCAATTTGTGGCCATTATTCCTTGTTGTCCCACGTGGTGCCCAGGGGAACAGAGCCTCGCCTATTTTAAATGGTGTTATTCCAATTTACCCCAGTGGGGAATCTGGGCCTCTGATTCTTCTAAACCGACCTGACCTCTTAACCTTCTTGCCTGGCATGGTCTGCTTCCAGTAAACCAGCACAGATTTGGAGGTAGGCAATCTGTACAGGGCTGATACTTAGGTATTTCAAGTAGCTTAGCACTGTGGTGAATGCCTAGCCCCACCAGCCAGTCCCCACATCTGTACATACCCCTAACATTTTCTGAGGGGCTATACTTCTTCTGGGTACATAGTGCTCTGGTCTCCTGGCCACTTTGCTTTGCACTTTAGCAGCTCTCTAAATATACAGCATAGATGCCAATCTCTTAAAAATGAACAATTTTCTTTGAATGCAGTTCTTTATTTCTCAAAGACTGATTCTCCTACTAGTACCTGAGAGGGGAGAAGAAGCGCTTTTCCCAGGATTTTATGGAAAGCTGGGGATTCAATAAATATGTCTGCAGTCCCAAAAGCATCCCAGCATTCCCCTGCCCTATTTTCTCTTTAACAGTATGACCCCTTTCACCTCCCAACACAGACACTGTTGACACATAGGTCTGGGGCTAAAGTATGTCTGACCACACATCAGGTCTGGCTGCAAACTAACCCCATATGTCAACCAATCTGGTGTGTGTAGCCATGTCGTTCAGCCACAGGATTCTTCACAGGTATGGAAATTTGGCAGTGGGGGAACAGTGACAGCACTAATTGCTAATTATCACCCCAATTATTACCAGCTGATTTTGGAGAAAAAGTGTGGTATATTAAAGAGCTTATGGTAATAAAAGCTTTAATTAAAATCTTAACCTGAAAATAGAATAAGTATATAAAAAACCCATATGAGGCAAGAAATGTATAACAGAATTATGGTTAGTATGGTTACAAATGTTAAAACCATTCATGAAACTAAGAGAGAGAAAAGATTGCCATACTGGAAATAGAAAGGAAGTTATATTTTAAAATATAACAATTTATAATTTATATTTTAAAATATAACAATTCAGCCTCCACAAGAGAAGGCTGAGGGGGGACCTGGTGACCGTCTATAAACTCACTAGGGGGAACCAGAAGGGTTTGGGGGAGACGCTGTTTCCCCTAGCCCCTGCTGGCATAACAAGGAATAATGGGCACAAGTTGATGGAGAGGAGGTACAGATTGGACATCCGAAAAAACTACTTCACAGTCAGGGCGGCTAGGAGCTGGAACCAACTTCCAAGGGAGGTGGTGCTGGCCCCTACCCTGGGGATCTTTAAGAGGAGGCTGGATACTTACCTGGCTGGACTCATTTGAGTCCCGTTTTTGTTTTTAGGGTGAGTGGTTTTGTTTGTGTTTTTTGGGTTGTTCTCCCGCCCTGGCGGGGGGTCGGGCTAGAAGATCTATTAGGTCCCTTCCGACCCTGAAACTATGAAACTATGAAACTATGAAAATCTTAAAAATCACTAGCAGGTGGCTAGCAAGGGTTTTGTTATACCTGAATCCTCTGCATGAATCAAAGTTCAGGGCCAAAGGAACACTGTTGAAGGGTAGAATGATCCTTTTACTAGCTAAACAATAACATGAAACTGTCTTAATCCACAGATACTTAATTTTCCCATTTTGCACTTAAACTAGTTTCTGACCTACTGTAAAAATTCTCTCACATTTACCCTGCTTCTAAATTTTTTTTCCCTATGACATTTTCTAACCTGTTACCATTTTTGTAGATTCTGTTTCCTTTAGCATTACTGGTTGACCTAACTCATGCTAAAAAGCTTATCCTTATCTACTCCTATAAAATATTCAAAGGCCTACTAAATTCTACAGCACGCAAAGTGCCCACTGAGTTTGTTAGAGCAACTGTAAATACTTCTAAAAATATTACCGATCTGCTGTAGAAACAGGCCAGCAGGTTGTTATCTCACTCTTACTTGGCAGCAGTTTTGTGCTGTCTAGGGCTGCCAGAAGCTTGTTGGGGAGTCGGTAAAACAGACGGACTTTTTGTAAGTAGTGGGAGGGTGAGAACATTTGGTGGGGTCATGATCTTTAGTGGTTAATCCTGAGACATGCCAAATATCACTGATTTGAACGAACATGCACTGATATGCCCTGCCTAACAAAATGGGAGCTCTAAGGCAACTTCAAATTTATCTGCAACAGAAACTACATCACAAACAATAATGCAGTTTGACTTACTCAAAATTCCAAATCTGAGTTTGTAATGGATGAAATTAAACCATCCCTCTTATAAAAGTCATGGTGTTGATGGAGTCATCATCATTCAGGGAATATTCAAGAAGCAAGAGTTATTTGGTGTTATAGACAAACTATATAGTTAGGAGAGATGCTGAACAAATTTTCAGGCACAAAATGAAGAGGACAGCTTTTAAAAGGCTTTTCTCCTTTGCTCTCTCTTGTCTACAGATAGAGAACAGTAGTATTCCCTCCAGAAAAAATCCCTCTAAGGGATTAATTTGCAATAAACACAAAGTTCAAGCACTTTTAACTTCAACTCTTCAGCTGGGATATTTCACTTTAACAGACCAAATCCTATAGCCCTTGCTCACTCTAAGTGCTATTTTATGTTATGTTATTAAAACAGAAAACATATATACTAGTAGGGTGCAAAGAGCCTTAAAACAATAGAAGATACAGTTTTCCAACTTTTCAACTGAGAATGCTGAGGTTTCACAAGAATAACATTTTGATGAAAACAAGCTTCTAAATTTTCACTGCAAGGCAAGTTTTACTGTTTTCCACTGTGCAATCACAGGGAGTTTTCCCATTTTTGCAAAAACGTAAAGGCATTGTGACGTCCCACTGGTAGGAAGCATGTACCTTTATCTCAGGGCCAAACTTCTACACATCAGCTAAGAGCTCCACACATATTTAAATTCATTAGCACTGGTATTGGTATTGCATTGGCAAAGGGGAATGTGTAAAAAGCCATTACACACTGACCCTTGAGGAAAGCCAATTTTATTTCTTAATAGCTAAAACATACACATAACTCTCTAAAGAAAGGAAGCAACTCTAGCTCACATCTTTGCCATTCTGAACAAAAATACAAGTTCTCCAACTAGATGCTCCCATACTATGTCATCATTTTAATCCATTACAGAACAGAACTACTATCTTGTGCCTCTTTTAAATGGTATAAAATTCTGTCAAGAGGAATAACACAATTTTCAGTCACTTTGGGTGGCTTAACAACTCACTTGTGGTTCTATGGAGTCTCTCTCAAATTATCTGATTGTACCCAACTTATGTAAATAAAATGCAGAGTAAAAGTGCTGTTTATTCATAAAATCTTGTCAGTCCCTTTATATATATTATATATAATAGCCCTACCAGTATATGTACGTGTGTGTGTGTGTGTGTGTGTGTGTGTGTGAGAGAGAGAGAGATACAATGTTGCAAAACACAGACAGTAACAGCATATGCCTATATAAATATATATAGACATACATGCTATGCATATGTACAATATGAACAAACAAAAAAATGTACTTAAACCAAACTGTCAGTTAAAACATCTTGGACAACAATTTTTAACTTGGCAAGAAATTGTACTCAGTCACATATTTATAAACAGATTAATGTTGTTTTTAATACTCTGTGTTTTCCCAAATGACAGTGTAAACATTAAGATCCATCAGTGATGAGCCAAAATAAACCTCGAGGGAAAAAAACAGAAAAGGAGCCCACACCAAACTGAAACAGAACAAGCCCACAAAAAAGAAAAACAGATGTAAGCAAGAGAAAATAGAGGAAAAAAAGAGAAATTACAGGCAGGATGGTGACACAGATATACCAGGATACATCTGCAATAACTCCACTGAAGTTAGTCAGTGGCCAGATTCATAGGAGGATTAATGTTGGATTGCCCCAGTCCACTCACCATAATCCTGGGGCTCAGGGGCCCTGGGACCAAGCATCCTGCAAAGCCAGCTCTGCTTCCATGCACTGTTCTTTTGCCAAGCACAGTGACTTGCTAGGCAACTTAGACGAGTATCACCAAAATTAGACTCTGAGGAGTCCATTCTCATTTACAGTAAATTGTCTTTAGCCCCACCATTGGCAGAATAAGGAGGCTTTCAAATCAGTGAAGGTTTAATTGGATCCAAAACAGTTTTTTAAAAACTTTTCAGCTCACTAAAAATTTTGAACAATTCCCCTTTCAAATCAATCTAAAAGATTTTCCTCCCAAATTTTTCAGAGCTCTCAAAAAACCCAAAACTTCTGTTCACACAGCTCTACTAACAATTCAGCTTAAAGATAAAATAGACAATCAGAAATAAGTAAAGTACCACCATTCTGTGATAGTATTTTAATAGATAACACAATGAGAGCTAATTCTTCTTTTTCTAAATGACAGAGGTGATTCAAGAGCACTATATCTGTTAAAATATGGCTATCCTTAGATGGTACATAGCTTACATACAAAATCTTATGAAATTGGATGAATCCAAGTGATGCCTATGCCCCAGGTAATCTTTGTGGAAAATCCAACTGTATTCTCCGAACTTTCATTTGATTTGTTCCTGTATGCATCAGCGTGCTGTTCTGAAAAAAACCCACCTTTCCTGTAGTCCTTTATACTCCAGCTGTGCTGTTTTAAGTACCTTCAGAAAGGAAGATGTATCAACGGTGTTGCCTGAACTTATTCAGTGTCTTAAGTCCCTCACCAGTAACAGAACATGTGTATTAATTCATTTTCAAAAATTCCACAAAGATGATGCAACAGTTTTATGAATTCATTGACATGCATGCTAAGAATTTTAGTTGACAAGACATCAGCACAACTTTTACAAGGAGCAGATAAGTCAAGCTCATTTTCTTCTTGCAAGAGTGGCTGCCTTCTAGACTAGAAATGTTTTAGATGTAATTGTATGTAAGATAGCTATATTCTGAAAATCCAGTCACTAGGGCTAGGTACAAACATTCAAAAATCCTGAGGTGGAATCAACCTAAGTTATACATTTTTTTGTAAGCAGCACAGTCTAGATCAGTAGCAAACAGCTACTGATCTAAACTGCGCTGATCTATATTCACCCTTTGGTGGGGGTGCATATCTTAGACTGGGTTCCGCCATTTCAAACCAGTCTGTGTGTGCCAAACTTCTATTCTGTTATGTTAGGGTATAAACCAGTTTTGTGTGCCAAACTTCTGTTACATTAAGGGTATAGACTGGTTTCCAAACACTTATACCAGTAAAAATGTAATGTCTATACCTGGCCTAGATGGAAGATCCAATTAATATGCCTGTCTTAAGATGAGTTAACAAATACATCTGTAGTGTACGTAGCAATGTAAACATCTGGAGCTGCTGTGATTGTCTTTAGTGCACTGTGCCTTTTGAATAAAAGAAGACTCACTCATCTTTCTCCTCAGATGAAGAGGGACCATGAGTCCATTTGAGACAGCTGTTACAGAGAGAACAATGCACTGTGGATGTGTCTACACATGAATTCAGGCATACCTAAATTTAATCTGAATTATCTTAATGTGCATTAAGGTGATTTAAGCTTGCAACTACATGTGCGTATGTTAAAGCACATTAATGCTGTGTGTGTAGACTGACATGGACCTAAAGTTAGTCCCAAGTCAGTCCATTCACTGCTAATATGCTTTAGCTATTCAAGCCTAAATTTTATACCTGTCAAATTTAGGCACGAATAGCCTAGAATCACTATTTTTACGGCATATTAAGGGCACATGCACCCTTAATGCGACTTACATTGAGCTAAAGCACCTTAAATTGGCATGTGTAGACACGCCCTGTGTTTCTCACTCATACACTCTCTCTCAATTAAAGAGAGCCTTTTCATTTTCATAAATTATATACAGTGTTCTGTTAAATACCTGCTGTATATGAATCTGGCTGAACAATATGATAAGAAACTTCACTTTTTTGCTAGTGAGAACAGAAGTGGGAGATTCAAATAAAATTAAAACATTCAATAAAGGAAATCTATTAAGGACTTTTATCTAATACATTTTCAGAGGGGACAGATAATATTATCCAGTTACGTAGGTGCCAACAATGTTAGAAGCTATGAAAAATAGCCTCTTTTCCATGGAACCAGAGCCCATCACAAGGATGTACAGGAAGTGTATTATGGTTCTACCCCAGGCTCCAGCACTACACTGTCACTGCCCAGGTATCCTGGCTCCAGCCCTGGCCTTGGCCCTGGCCTCAGTCCTGCCTGCCCATGGAGACCCTACCCACCCACCTATTCCATCCAGCACCCCAGTAGTGGGTGCAGGGCAGATAAGCTAGGATACCCGGGCAGTGGGGTTGGGTCTGGCAGCATCAGTGGAGACACTGGACGCAGCAGCCTCTAGTTGCCACAGGGGCTGCCAGGAAGCCAAGTCCAGCTGCCACACTGCCCCTGCCCTGCCACCATGCCACCTGACCCCACAGACTACAGCTTCCAGTGTGCCCGAGAGTCATGTGCAGGAACAGGGCAGACTGCAATCCATACCAGGCAGCACCTCCACACCCAGGAGTGGCAGGACCAGCTACACACGCCATGGCCTGGGATGCCCTCTGGAGCCTGGGCCAAGTGGGGTGAAGGGACCCACCATGGGCTGGAAAGAATAACTTGGAAGGCTGGATCTGGCCCACAAGCTGTATTTTGCCCACCCCTGACTTAGGACAAGATTTATGAAAGGGATCTAGATGCCTAACTCCTACTGAAAAGAGCCCCTGCAAAATGAAAATAATCCAACAGGGGTCCTGGGCATAGGAACACAAAGACTGCCAAGTGTTTGAATACTATGATGATGGGCAATGTGTAAGTAACTAAGATAAGACATCTCTGCTCTTCATGAAGAGGACTTCGTTGTCCTTATCTAGAACACAAACCTCCGTTTCCCATGTATGCATGCTTTTTTTTCTGTTAAGGAGAAAAAGCTGAAAACATTTCTCTGCAGAAGTCTAGCAAGTCTCATTCAAGTGTGAAATAATTTTCTTTCTATTTGTCTATAAACTTGCACTGATGAGTAGGGTGGAAAAATAGAAGACAGCTGAAAGGCTTTAAATTCACAATTCAGCAACACAATTAATCTTCTTGTCAAAGATATAAAAAGTGATATCAACCAAGTTGAAAACAGGTTTCATCTAGAGGTGCTGTTTATGTTTATAATGAAACACTTCATTTACAGTTCTTACAGAATTGTACAGTAGAATGATTGATACTTTTCTGTCAGACTTTTGAAGTTCTAATGTATTCCATATAACAAACACATTCTGCCCCTAGGTAAACCAGAGAAAATATGCAGACACTCTAGTACAGACAAAAGACAGAAATCTTTGAACTCTTCAGCTCTTCAAGTCTTCAATTCTTTTTCCTTCCATACTAGATAGAGACATAGAATACACTTAAAAACACGAATGCCTCTTTATACCTCTTGAACAGTGCAAAGGTACTGAAGTACTTCCGGCCAAGAGATCATAGTTTACAAGAGAGCCAGCCCTAATGGACCAAAATCACAGAGGATCCCAACATGCACGGGAACCTGAGAACAGTATAAAGGCCAAAAACACTCACAGAATTCAGTTCACATTCATCCTTAATTTCCATGCTAATGCATAACCCATAAACTGCAGTAACAACACATAATCTCTATCTCAATCTCTGTTCAAGTTGGGGACACCTAACATCTACTCCAATACACGTGAATAAAATTTTACTTGCTGGCTTGTTGATGGCTACCCAAACAAGGCCACAGGCTGAGCAGAGTTTGAATAGCCCAAATACAATCATTCTTTTCCTGATTCCCTTTGACCTGCATTCACACTGTTTGTAGTTCATGGAATAAGTACCTTATGACTGGCTAAAAAGAAAAAAAAACAAACCCAAAACAAACCAACAATACTTACTGTCTTCCAGCAGAGCCAAAAATGACTCGTGTCAGCTAATTTTCCTCATATTGAGAGAATGTAAAGGTTACCTATGTTTTTTTCCAGCCAAATATCAGGAACATAGAGTTTATATTAATTGGTCAGTTTGAGACTATTTGAATGAAAGATTCATAAACTGTAGGTCCCTCAGAAAAGAGGTTTACAATGTGCTGAAAAAACAAATATGTCCGCTTCTTCAAACTTAAAAAATAAACACTATAATGCATATTAAAGTGCATTTTGCTTAGATTTGTATTTATTTAATGATTTATCACATGCCCACCAAGAAAAGCATTATTTAGATATGTTTACAACAAAATAAAAACAAAAAAGTGCATGAGTTGGTATATCTAATGGGAGAGCAGAATGGATGTGAATAACATCAGAATTAATATTCTTCCATCCAGAATTTGAATCAACAAATTTGACCACTTAAAAAAATGGCTGTTGGTTTTTTATATTGAATCATTTTTTAAATAAGTAAGATCCCACACAACAGGCGATACCCATACCAGGAAGCTTGAAATGCAAATGAAAAAAGAGAAGTCTTCTGGAAAAGCCTGAGCTTAGATTTCTGACCCAAACAGATTTGGAAAATCTGAAAGAGCAAAATTCCCTACAGATTTAGATCAGCACAGAGAAGCAGAAAGGGCTACATTTTAAAATGAGAGCATAACTAGCACAGCAGGAAGGGGAAGATCATTTTGTTGATAAAGTAGTGGACCAGAGAGCAGGGGATCAAAGCTAGGTACAGACATTACACTTAATGTGCTTTAAGCATGCAGAAAGCACTTTACAGCCATAACAGAACAGATGTTCACTTAAAGCATATAAAGCACTTTAAAAATGGCAGATCCCACTCTAAGTCAACTCTGGATGCATGTGCACTAACCTAACGTGCTTTCAGTTAGACTGCTTTATAGAATGTCTGTGCCAGATCCCATCGAGAGTTAAATTAGAGTGACATTGCCAGCATCCCAGATTGCAATGCCAAGGGCTGTGCTGTAGCCACAGGCAGAGTTCATTTGCTCTGCCCAAGCACCAGGCCAGACCCTCCCTCCCCCCCCCCCCACGCCCCCGAGGGCAGTCTGGCTGGGGGATATGAGGGGCTTCAGGGGGAGGAATCTAGGGTCTCCTGACAGCCACCACAGCTAGCTGTGGTGCCCCGCTGTTTGGCAGGGGGGTGGGGGGATGGAGGAGGAGGCTGGAGGGGAAGGGTTCTCGGGTCTGTGTCCCTTCAGCAGCCCTGGCCAGACAGCAGCACACTAATACCAGACCAGAGCTACTGCAAGCGAAGGGCTCCAGGCTTTCTCCCCACTGCAGCTCAGTAGCCTCAGCTGGGCCACACTGCAGTTTCTGGTTGCAGTTATCAAGAGGCTGGGGGGGCAACCCCCTCCCCACACCTTGGCGTGTGAACCTAGCTCACCCCCCTTCCCAAGACTCCAGCCAGCAAGTTGTGGGGGCCCACACAGAGAGGGACTCTGTTCCCTCCCTTGTCTGCCACCAGCTGCTGCTGACAGTTGCCAGCTGGCAGGTGGGTAGAGCAGGGGAGAGGGGCCACTCTGGCAGCCTCCTGGAAGATGTATGAGAGCCTCCCCAGCAGGCAGTGTGAGAAAACTGCAAGCCACTCCCCCCCCCAAACAGTGAACATCTGTTTGGTTGGCTTCCACTCTTAATTATAGCACTTTGAGCACAGTGCAATAAGTCAGAGTGCTTCTGCCAGGGGCTTTTCTAACACCTGTACTTAGCTATAGATTACAAGTCTGGTTCAGGCAAGGGAGGCCTGTGTGACTTTGGGAATTATCTTATGTATCTTGTGGCTCAGTTCCCTATCTATAAGAGTATTGTGTCCCTAGCTCAGAAGATAAAAAGCCACTGATGACTGCAAGGTATACAGATACTAGAGCAATGGCTTTTTCATTTGTGGACCACTAAATTTTTTTAATGGAGTACGGAGACCCCTTTGGAACATTTTAAATGGAGATGAGGACCCCTTTGAACTGCAAATGTCGGTATTCGCATAGTTTTGAATGATCATAGTTATCTTTTGCACACTCCTTAGACATAGTCTGTGCGGACCCCAAGTTGAAAACCACTGTACTAGAGTAATAAGGGTTTTATAAGCACCAAAACAGAGTTGGGCAAGCGTATCATACTGGTAATGGCTTAGAACATCCTATGATAGATGTTAGTTGACTCTGTTTGAACATTTGACCCTAAAAGTGCTAGAAAAACACGTATGTCACAGATTTCCTTTGAGAAAATTAAATTCCTTATTAGAATTCCTAATTGTTTGTTTTCATGTTATTTCTCATTACTGCTAGAATGTAGATAATTTAAAAATACAACTTTCAGCCATTCCACTGCAGTGACATTAATAGATTTGTAAGCAAGAACATATTTATATTCGTTATTCTTCTTGCCATATGGGAGATTTTAGGGTATTGTATAACATAATGACTGCAGAGATCCATTGACTAATAAAAGTTTCTAACTTGAACATAACTTGAACTTTCAACAGTTCAATGTGCAGTTATGTTTAAAAGCTTTCCAGCATTGCCTCATACCTTTAGCTTAGTATTTCCAGTATCACTTTTTTCCTTCACTGAATACAGAGGGGAATTATGTAGATAATGGTTACTTATCTAAGATAATTGGCACATTTTTAATTGTAATCATTAAAATTCTGATTAGCTATTGTGTAGACATCCCACAGTTTAAAAGGATGAAAATTCAAACCTGAAAGTTCAATTTCAATGTGAACAAGTGCCATTCCATTGACTTACATGAAGTTATGCCAGCTGTGAACTTTAGCCAATTGCATGCATCTTATGTGGGCTCCCTTGTTTTTTTCTTATTATTCTCCTTTCAATCCATATGTGTATCTTAACAATGGACTATCAATGGGCACAAACAAAAAATAAACTAACTGCATTGGGCACAAACAAAAAATAAATGAATGGCACTGTTAATTCTTCTGCACACAAAAATACAAATTATGCCATTAATGGTGATGACAGGGCAAAAACTGAAGAGACACATTATCTGTATTATGCTGAAAATTTAAAAAGCGATGATGCATTTTTTCTCTTTTTACAGTGAATTCAGTGCTTATGACAAACTAATTGTGGTAGAGGCTGGAGCTTTGCATATGATTTTAAACAACAAAAATGTTCATTAATAGCTTATTTAGTTTGATTTTGAACTGGGAGGTTTGAGACAAAGCAGTCTGGGCCCATTACCAATTACCATAACCCATGCAGTTCCCAACACAAGTGCAGCAAATACTTAGAACAGTAGCTGGCAAGGTTTCTCAGAAGCAGCAAGCTGGAATGATGTGGGTCATGTCCAAGGCAGGGCAGTGCTAGGACTGATCCACTGCTGGTGCTGCTGCTGCCGCCAATGTTTCCATTCACCTCCAGGCTGTTGAAAAGCATGGGCAAAGCTCCCTACCACTAGCAACTCAGTACTTCCATGGGTCATTGGCTGCTGACTCTAATTGAGAACAATTAGTAAGGGTTGAACTCAGCGTAAAAAAACCCAACAAAAACCCTCTGGTCAGGTAATAATGAACTTGATGAAACTTGACGGCATCCCCATTTTGTTCTTGTTAATCCCTGTTTTTCTTCTTCTGAAAGTTCATTTAATTTCTATACAAGCCTCATATAAGATTATATAAGTATCCTTTTTTATATTTATGCAGTTTCAGGTATTTTATATTGATGCCAGGCATGGCTAGTAAACTCTGACTGGTGGTGCAGGTGGAGTGGCACACAGGAGTTGGTGGGGAGGATTGCAGCCAGCCAAGAGTGGGAGGGGGTGGGGGGGTTGCAGCCTCCCACTCCCGGCCTGAGTGTCCAGCCAGCTGCAAACTCCTTCCCGCCTCCTCCCCCCAGCCAGCTGCAACCCCCACCCACTCCTGTGTGATGCTCCACCCACCCCACCAGTCTGAGTTCACCAGCTGCACTTGATTGATGCTGAGCCTTAGCATGATAAGCCTATGAACTCAATTTGAGTCTGCTGACTAGCAGGCCAGATATATGCAGGCTGCCTGCAAGTTTCAATGTGAAGACAGCCATTCTACAAGTCATGGAACTAGTTAGTTCTTGTTGCATAGGGGAAAATGTTTTAATGGAGCAGCTGTCATTGGGCTTAACCCTGAGAAGTACTGAGTTGCTGCCACTCCTGCTAGTATAATAGGGGGTTTTTTGTATTAAAAAAATAACAATGGACGAAAACAGGGATGCATCCTGAACATTTCAGACTTCTCTCTTCCAAAAGCAGAGAGAGTACAGGGACCTAGAAGGAGAACAGGGACAAGGAGTGATAGAGATAGGAACTTTAGAAAAATCAGAAGAGAGAGCAACAGCAATAACAAGTAACTGTGCTTAGGAGAAAGACAGTATCCAGGAAGACAGTGGGGCAAAAGGGATATAATGCCTCATGCCAAGTGAGCTGGCAGAAAGTCAAGACCTGTCAAAGCAATAACTGCACTAAAACTGAAACTGTCAGGCAATGTTAGTCACTCTGAGTATGCACTGGCACCACTGGAAGCATTTGAAGCAAATCCCAAGCACTACTGTGTCAATTTTTAAACATGGCTATCAAAAACAATCCTACCAAAACCACCATCACTTTTTTTTGTTTAAAAAAAGTTATGCTGAACTATTTTGCACTTTTTTCATGTGGATGTCAATCAGGGCTGAACAGGAAACCCCTCGGGTGCGCTGGTGTAAAAGTGATGTTGATGGAGAAAAGCTCCCACTGGAGTGTCCAAAAGGAACACAATACAGAAAAGCTAAATCATATACAGGCTGTACAGGAATATCTGCATTACTGTGTAAGTGAGGATCCAAAGCTTTCTTCAAACTGTCTTTATTTTCTAGCTATTGGGCAACTTTATCTAGGTCCATGCTGTTTCTCCCAAATATCTTTAATGGAAGGGAAAACTTTTGAAGTATTTAAAGGAAAACCAGGAAGAAGTATTCAATAGAAAAATACACTGAGACACCATTGGTGCCTGTAGCCATACTGACTGAGAACCCAGTGTTACAGAGGCTGCTCTTGAATGCCAAGATTTGTCATGTGACTTTCAGTGAGTTTAGTTTCCCTGTGCTATTTCCTGTCAATAAAAGGGGAATATTGATACTTTCATTTCTAACAAGGTCATAATGTAATCCATATGTGACAATAGCAATCAATTGGGTATGTAGGGCACGAATGAAGTACGTTTCAAAAAACATCCAGGAACAAAGGCTTTAGGACAAGCTTATAATTTGGGGAACAGTATCCCAGAAAGCAGTGCTTCTGGAAAGCATTTTGGAGAAGAAGCCATAGTGGAAAAACAATGAACATGAGCTCCCACTATGATTATGTTAACTAAAATTCTTAACACAATTATTTTATTTATATATATATTCTTATTTATTTTATTTTTATATATATATATATATATATATACATACACACACACACACACACACACACACACACACACACGAATCTGATTCCATCACAGTGAGGTTGTTAACATTGTGTCTACTTCTGTCTCCCTCATCAAAAACAATGTGGAAAAATTGGGAAAAAAGTTCAGAAATAGAACAGAATGATTTGGGCCTGGAAGACCACTTTTACAATGACAGGCTTTACACATTATACTTATTTAGCTTGGCCCAGAGAATATTGAAAGGTGACTTGATCAAAGTCTGTAAGTAAATAAGTGGCACATTTAACAGTAGCTAATTAAAAAATCTAGCAGGCAAAAGCATATAAGATCCAGTGGCTAGAAGCTGAAGTTTGAAACATTCAGACCAGAGGTAAGATACATATTTTTAAACTATGGAAGCCCCCAACACAGATATAGTGGAATCTACATCCTGTTTTTAAATCAATATTGTTTTCCTAGACAATATATTGTGCTTGATGCTAGAATTTCAGGATGAAAGTTTTTGGTTTATGTTGTAAAGAAGGACAAACCATGAACATGATGTTGTCTTCTGGTTTTCAAGTCCAAGAACTTGGATGGAATCTTGTTTTGTCTGCTCCCTAAACTCATCATAATCTGTCTGAATGAATGGGGCAAGGGTGTTGGGCAGGGCTTGCCTAAGGAGAAAAGCTAGGCTAACCAGAACACAGTGACACCCAAAACAGGGACACCAGGGCAAGGGATCTGATTGGGACTTCTGCTTGGGAGAAGAGCAGAATGAAACATTGATTGCCTGGGCTGAGGGTTTGTGAGTGTTGGTAAGTGAAAGGCCTCCCTGGTTTGGGCTTGGTCACTAGGTTCAGTTTGAGTGCCATGTTGAGGCTGAGCCCAGCAGCTGACAGCAGTGTGAACAAGTTGGCTAAGCAGAAAGGCTAGGCTGGTTAGAACCCAGCAACACCAGAGCCAATGACACCAGGACCAGCCAATAAGCCAGCAAACAGAAGAGTTTGAGTGGAGAGTTCACTGGGAAGAAGGGTTGCTAACTAAAGACTTTTTTTTTTTTACTGACAACCTAAGTTTTTATTGACATGTTTTTACTGATATATTTTTTACAGAATGTAAATGTAATTCTTCTCCCAGAACCTAAATGGGAGTGACAAGGGCCAGGTTCAAAGTTAGGGGTTTAACGCCAACTTTCTAAATGTGGCGCAAGCCCCACCCAGAAACCTGGAAAAATAAATTTTAACTGGGTGCTCTAAAGTGCAGCATTTGCAAGTAATATTCAGCCAAAACAGGGTTTATGATGGGGGGGAGGGGGGGAAAAGAGATAAACACAAACTTAGAGAAAACTTTAACCATTAAATGAACCCCAAACAGTTAATAGTCTTGCCTGGTGCCTCAGACTGCCAGAGCTGCATGGCCCTGCCTGCCTTTGAGGCAAGCAACCATTACAGGCAGGCAATGGCTGACAGGACATGGCAAAAGCACTTGGTTGTAGGGAGCAGAAGAAGAGGGGTTATGTACGGAAGCAAGTGGGACACAAAGCCCTGACAGACTGCCAAGAAGAGTTGTGAGCTATACTTATGCTTAGACAAAGGCTGGCACTGGTCTGCTCTGTTTGACCATCAACACTTGCATTGTGCCCCATTCTGACATCAGATCTTCAATGAAGCTCATGGTTTCTTAGGGTTGGGTTATTTTGTTTTTTTGTTTTTTAACAGATAACTCAATTTTTTACAGACTTTATGGACAAGTGTTTTTAGCCTGGTAAGAGGAAGACCAAAGCAACCATAGAAATCTAGAAAGGCAACCTAGTTCTAGATGATACCGAGAAGGCTGAAGTATTTAATGTCTTTTTTACTTCAATCTTCACAAATAGGGCAAGCTAACAGATGACATGTGCAGTTGGAAGCAAAGACAGGGAAAGAAAAAAACAGCACAGAGTTATAGAAGAACAGGTTAGGGACTACTTAGGGAAGTAAAATGCTATCAAGTTGTCAGGGCCAAATGGGATGCACCCAAGGGTACTGAATGAATTGGCTGAGGTACTGCTGGAGCTACTGGCTATCCTCACGGAGGTCAGGTAAGGTCCCAGATGATTGGAAAAGGCCAAATATAGTGCCCATCTTTCAGAAAAAGGAGGAGGAGGAGGATCCGGGGTACTACAGACCAGTCAATCTGTCCTCTGTACCTGGAAAGATCATTGAGACACATGTGACATGAGTTTTGCTTACAGGACTTTGAGGTGCAGTTTCTCAGAAACCCCTGCACCTATCACCTTGAAACTTGGCACGTGTCATGTTCCCAGCAGAGGCTACTATCCCTGCAAGCTTCATCTGAATCAGCCAAAAGATAACAAAGTTATAGATATTTCATTGATTCACCATTATACTCTATGGCCAAATCTCTGAATCGGCTCCGAATTGGCTCCGAATCTTCCAAAGCGATTCGCCTGAATTCAATCAGGAAAACAATTTGGATCTCTGAATCGAATCTCTGGCATCCGAATTGGCCAAATCTGAATCGAATAGTTTCCTATTCATACAGGCCTAACAGGAGATCAGACTGAATCGGCTTCATTCTACTAAGGACTGAACTTTTACACGTTCAAGTGAATGGAAGACTTCTTATTCATGTGAATAGTTATAGAAATAGGGGATAGAGAAAAGGTGTTTGGATGCTTCATAGTGATTAAGAGCTATGTACAATGATTCTCTGAGGTAAATATTTCTGCAGCATCCAAAACTTACTGAGCAAAAGGTACCACGTTTGAGAAACTTATTAGATAGATGGTTTACTCCATGTTTGATGCACTTGTTTTTTTATATTAAGTAACTGCTATTCAATTCATATGCACAATATTTACAGTTCTGATTTCAAGGATTATTTTACACACTGTCAAAGAATCCTCCCCACTTCTGTCCTTCACAGAATAAATTATAAATGCAGTTCTCATTTGCAGTCTCCTTAATATTACAAATAGATTTATAAATCTAAACCAAAGGGACTTTTTGGTTGAATGATTGACATAAAGAGAGATAAGTCCAGGGGATGACAGAAATATTGATGAATTTAAGAAATCAATATTTTAATTAAGTTTTAAGACACGATAGGATATGAATTAATGCAGCACGATTTTTACCCTTGAGTATTGTAACTGCAAATAGAAAGCACTATAACCTTTGTTTTTTTAACACTTTAAATTATGGAGGACTAATATTATACCAGTATATTGTTTATTGCTGTAAAACAGCTACAAGGGACCAGATGCTGTACAGCATCCAGAGGAGAAAATTAATGAAGAAGGAAAGAGGAATATATAAAGAAGTGACAGGTAAGTTACTGGATATAGACTATACCTCTGCAACTTTTCCTCCTCCCCGGGAGCCAGAATGTTTCATTTGAACAAACACCATTTGATGGTCTACCTGAAGTTTTATCACATGACTGCTGGCAGGGATGGAGCTGCAAAGTGGTGAACTCATTACTGAATACTTCCCTGGGCAAGGCATTAAAATTCTGCAAGATATTACCACTGAAGTTAAAGCTTGAAGCAGAAGCATGCAAGCCAATTATACTTCCAGAGGGAAGGATTACTGTTAGAATCTATAAGGAATTGTATGGATCTGGCTGGGGACCCACTAGATTTGGGCACAAGTTTTCTATATATAAGGCCCCTAAGAAATGCCATTGTGGATTAATTCCTTGCCAATCACTACAGAGGGGTTTCTAGGCGGCTGAGAATCACTGTTCCCTCTTGCTCCCATGGTTACAAAGCTGCATGGGATTTTACTCCTGCTGTATGGCTGGGAGAGAAAGAGTGGTTCATTCATGTGATCAAAATATCTTGGCATTACAGAAAGCATTTAACCACAGTAAAATAGAATGGAGGTCTTAACTGCTCTCATGTGTTCAGAGCTCTTCAGTACTCAGTAACCCTGCTGCAACAAATATTCACAGGTAGCCAACACAGGACAAAGTTTGACTCCAAGGATATCCAAGGACAAATGGTGTTCAGTTTGTCTTAGAAATGGTTTAATAAGTTAGCAAGATAACTTGGCTTGGGTTTTAAATTATAAATAGAGTTTAGAGTCATTCAACATGTCTTCTGAACAACCCTCCTTGGAGAGATGGCGGATAATATCCTTTTTTCAGACAGTTGCATCAAAGTATAACTCCACTTCAAAGTATTTTCCATTATTTTAAGTAACTATATAGCAAGTGAGGAGTCTGATTCTCTTATCTCGCGCTCAGTCAACTACCGTGCAGGCACTCCTGATTAACTGGGGTATGAGTAAAGATCAAGGCTGAACAATCGCTGTGTACTTGTGAATTCGCTGGATCATGGTGCATTATTATGACTGTACTCAGACTTCCTATTAGCCAAGCCTATCACTCATTTTCCCCTGTGTATTTTGAAACTAATGAGAGTCATGAATGTTGAATCTACATGAATTGTCCTTCATTTTTGCCCTTACTAATCTCAGAATTTCCACTAAGAATTAAGTGATAGGGCTCATACATTTTAAACGGTAAATTGGTTTGTACTTCAGGCAGGTCTCTAGCAATCATGTCACAGTACCTGACATTCTATATTGTTTTGTTGTTCTACTGGCAAGTCAAAAACTCTGTTCAAACATGAACTTTGGACAAGAAAAACTGGTGGAAAAAGTGAAGTGACTGAAGCAAGGATAATCAACTAAGGAGAGGAGAGCTAGTATGTTAGGACAGCAGGCATGCTCCTCCTAAGCCACTATGGTGCATAGAACCTCTGCTACCTCCATCTCTCTCCTCTCCTTTCACCCAATTGGAGTGGAGTAATTTAATCTATATGAAAAAGGCCTCACACCGGTCCTCGATGACATTCATTTTCATGACAAGATGAAAGCTATTTTTTTAGTCAGTAGGGGTAGTATGTTAGCTATAGCTATGGTTTGGCCCATTATGCTTTCATGCTGACAGCTGAGAGGAGTTCAAACTCATTTGGTTTGGGTCATAATCCCTGTTCAGTGCCTAGCAGTCCAATCCAATTTTTACATATATACATGAGACCAGGCAATGTTGATGTAAGGTATGTTTTAGAAGAAACATATAGTCTGAACTGAACATTTGCCAGGAACTATTTACAGGCATTTTTGATGGATAATTTACCAGACAGTATTGCACAAAACACATCATCTCTGAAAGGGAACACTTAGCCAAATCCGATCATCTCTTTGTGATATTTATACTGCACCTTATTCTTGCAATGAGATAAATATGAGGACTATCCCTTCCAATAAAACAAGTGTCTTTTTGATTTCTAAATACTCTGCAATACAATTCCTATTTAAACAACCATGTGACCAAAAAAGATGCAGTTAAACAAAGGCAGCTGCCCATATTTCCAAGGCTCTGTGTTTCTTGGCCAACCTCTAACTGTAAATTAATTACCTTGCTGCCAAGTTAATTAGGTAATAGTAGTACGTAAATACCCCAATTAATTATCCTAAGTTAATATACAGACAACTGCCTTCAAATGTATGTTTTACACTACTGTACATGTCAAATGTAAATGTTCCCATTTGCTCTTACCAATCTTGTTTTAATTACATTATTTCAAATATAAAATAAGTCATTCTTCTAAATGAATTGCAGCATCACACACTAATCACTCAAGGAAAATAAATGAGAGAGACAATAATACCATGTATAATTATACTGCCAATTAGAGAGGCTGACTGTAATAAATAGTTCATTGATTTCAGAATTTAAAAATAAAATGTTCAATCAGCTGAATGAACGAACCTCTGCCAGAAAGCAAGCCAAAAAGACGCAGGGAAAATATATATTTTCTCCCATCAGTTTAGTAATTTCCCAGTTATGCAAGTCCTTAACTCGTTCACTAGAAATGCTTTTTACAGAGCAAATGGCTAGCTGTTAATGAAGCCAAACTGTGATTGTATCATTTCTCCTTCACTTTCACAATGTTGCTCGGGGTGTTCTATGTTATTGTTTTAAAAATGGAGACCTAGTTTCATTTGCAACAAATTTCTGTATTTAATATCAGTGTGATTTATGAGAGGAAAACCAGCAAACTTAGTTTAATGCTTATAAAACAAAAATCAGTGGAGTTGATATTCAATGGACACTTCAACTAAAAGCTTATGAAATGGATAAAAGCTGAAAACAAAAGTTTGATAAAAGCTCATAAAATGTTATTTAGACCTTGGCTCTTCTTATCTGAAAAAAAGAAATGTGTTCTGACAGTCATAAATTCATAGCCCTGAGCACAGAAAACTCTATTTTCTTTTATGAAAATAAAAAAAAATTGTTTGCAAAAATAGCAAAGTAATTTTGTTTTATTAAGGCCTCACGGGCATGAATATGCTAACTTCCTTCAACCCAGCCTTCAGCATGTCCATGTATTTATTTATATTTATAGAAGCCATACAAGAAACAGACATAGGAGGCTTAACAATAGGTGCAACACAAGATTGGGAAAATGCCATGCAGTATAGGATATATTAAAACACCATTTTGCAGCATAACACATCAGTTATGGTAGCACCATTTATGCTAGCTGCACAAAGCTTTAAATCAGCTTCAAACAGCATTATTTTCAGAAAGATTTTCACTGGAAGTTTTTTTTTCCTTTTAATTTCATTGTTGTTTTATTCCTTGCCATTTGAAAGAATATGACATATTCACTTTCCTGACCCCATTATGCTTCTGTCTTTACTTCCCTAAAATTCATTACTTCCTTGAAGCAAAAAAATCTCAGTCCACTCAAATCATGCGATATGCTCCTTGGTTTGGCTTTTGACTTCAACAGAACCAGTATTTCATTCCCATTTTCTGCATGTGTTGGTATAGTCAACTTGTATCTATTCAGGACTAAGTACTGCCCTTCATGAACACTCAAGTCTGTGCATACATTGTGTGTGCAACAAATGTAAAACTGTCCTTCTTAGGTTAAAAAATATTAAATTACTGAGTTTTTCTGCCTCTTTGCTTTGGACATTAAGCACCACACAAATGATGATGTGTGGTTGCTTGTCTCAGAATCTACGTGAATGGAAGGCATTAGTTTCCTATGCAGCTGTCCTATAAGGACAAGTGGGGGAACCTAACAGTATTTCAACTAATCACTAAAGAAATAGAAGTGTTTTTTTCCAAGGCATCTTCCAGCTCATTTCCTAATTGACTGATCAAAAACATTCTTAAACCATCTATAAATAGTTTTTGGTTGCATTTTCTAGAAAAAATAATTCAAAACACTAACACCTGACCCACTTTTTAACATAAAGCAAAATTATATGAGTAATGAATCATTTCCAGAAATGAGACATTTCTGTTATCAATGCATTAATTTGCTTGGAGTGCAAGTGGTACACAAACTGATAATATACAGGCCAAAACTAATATCTCCCAATGCTCTGCGGTGAATGTATCCCCAAATCCCAGAAGTCTTGTCTGACATGAAGATTCCCTTGTTAAAATTCCACAGAGGTGCCCAGCCTGCTACCCGGAAAGGCTTTAGAATATTTTTTCTATCTGTCAAAGAACTGAGGAATTACCTGCTATACAATTTGATTCTGCAATCTGTTCCTTAACATCAAGTGTCCCCTACCCTCTAAAACCATATTTCTTCCTCTTTCTTCCTTAAAAACAAAGGAGGTTGCACCTTTAAAAAAGAGACAAGAATTTTATCCTATTGCTGTATAAAGTAGGAAACAATGCTTTCAACACAAATGCACATCCATGATTGGAAGCCTCAGCTATGGTTCAATTTTGCCAGTAAAACAGAGTCCCACACTGTACCCTCAAAGAGCCACATAAGTCCCAGGGCTTTCTAATATGCAGACAGACATACCAGCCACTACACCCCTTTATATGCCCTGAGGCACTTGACCAAAAACTAGTCCTTTTATAGAGAATGGAATAAGTGTGAAGCTTTGGTTACATACACATGCCAAACGACAGCATTACCTACCTTCCACTTCTGATGCACGCACTCAGAGGAGGACAAAGAGAGCAATTCTAGAGCAAACTCTATGATTAAAACTATGGGTTTTATACACATGTATAGGACTATGGGTGCCTATACACATGCTCCAGGGTTGGGGGGAGGTGGTGTTATTCGAGTGGCTCTCTGGAGCTGCTCCAATTAAAATGCCTGCAGCATCTCATGTGTTCACTATCCCACATTTCAAAATGGTGGCAGGGGCACTTTAACTAAAGATCATTTGATGAGTTTTAGTTAAAGCACCGCACCGCCCACCCCCCGGCCACTTTGAAACACAGGACACTGAATACACAAGATGCTGCAGCACACTGGAGCATTCTGATTATAACACTACAGCAGACTCGATTAATCAAGTCAGCTTCCACACATTATACTCAGAATGCAACAGAGCACAAGGTACTGCAATTGTTTCTGTTCTTTACATCAGCCATGCAAGGTATGGGAAGCACTCGTATTGAAAAGTAGGCTTGTCATAATCTTGCCCTCGGTAAAATTGACAGGAATTATTCTGCATTATGGAAAAGGTTATACCTTCTCAGTTACATGCATGTTCTCTGGAGAAAGTAAATACTTCCTTCTTTCCTCCCTGTCCTATTCTAAAATATGATTTCTGCTAGTTTTTTCAATCATAATTTATTGAAACTTGATGAGAGTCACCCGAAAAGCTGGACTTTGTACCCTTCGTACTCAATGTTATCAATACCAACCTGCCCAAAGGAGGAAAAAAAGGTAGCAAATTTTAAGAACATCTGTTTTCTGATCAGTGGTTAACCATGATGAAAAAACTATCACATCAGTATTCTGTTATTAGAATTAGTCACACTGTAACTTTCTTTAAGAAATGCTATATGAACTGGGAAAACTGAATGCATTTTAAAGGCCGATCTTTTTATACAGTTATATCTGGAATTCCTGTTTTTACACTGAGTTTATAGCTTTTTGAGTTTTTTTGTAACAGGAGATACAGATCCCTAGCACGTGGCAGTATCAAACTTAATGGTGTGTCACTACTGCTCACTTTCACTGTGATTATCTCAAAAAGGCAGAGACAGGAGCCAAACTAGTATTGTTTCTACTGTGTAGATATCAGCACATCTGCCCTGACTACTGATCATGTATTTATACAAACCTTTCTGCTATTCCAAGAGTCACTTGAGCATAACATAGTTGAGTTCCAACAAGTCAGAATTTTTGGTCCCACTGATGCTTTGCAACTTCTGTATTTTTATTGCAATTTTGCAAGGATTTTTCTAATCTGAAAAGATTAAATTAAGTGTATAGGGCTGTGTCATGCCTACCCCTTGTCTGAAACATGAATTATAATAGAGGTAAGGAATCTGAAAATCATGTTTTAAAACATGGTTTTATTATCTCTTGATATATATACAGACACACACCCCACAAATGTATTTTTCTGAAGGTTACATCTTCATTTAAATTCTTCATTGTGTCTAAATCAAGACACCCCCATACTACTGAATCAAGAGTCAGGCAGACTGAAAGAACATGGAAGAGAATTTGCTTCTGAACATCTGCCTTAACATGGTGCTACACTTGAAGCTCATTTGTGATAGTAAACAAGGGTAATATCTAAACTAAGCAGTAAGTTTAAGCAGTAAGCACACACCATCTACTTTTAGCTGAAGAACTGTAATTAGAAAGTACTGTAGGGTCTGCTTTTAGTTCTAATGCTCAGATTTATGCAAACAATTACACAAACAGAAAATTAAAACCAGACTTAACCTATGATGCTTACTCGGCAATGTTAAAAAGAAAAAAAAAATTCCCCGTTAACTTTTCTACTCTAAATACATGACATTGACAGGGCCTGGGATTGGCCTTTATCCTCCAGAACAGCCACAAAAGTATTTCTAGATCATATGTTATTGTTCTGAACATTTTTTTTGGCAAATAGCTAAAAATCACAAAAAAAAGGTTTTGGTTGACCCCAATCCATTACTGAATTCAACCCAAACTTGCCAAAGCTTTAGCTCAGGCTAGAAGCCGTGGGGCTGGTAGAGCAGATCTCCCATTGAATGCACAGAGCTGAGCTGAGCAGGGCATGGCAAGGCCCTGACAGGATGCTGTGATTACAGAGGGTCCCCCGCCCCCCCCCCCAACTCCTGAACAGCCCGGGGGGGCGGGATGTTTATCATCTCTAACTCAGTGTTTACCACCCCATTAAGAGAACAGAAGGGCATTACAAGCTATCTGTTGATTCTGCCTTTGTCCTGCCTGCCACAGCTCAGAGGTAGCCAGCATGTGGTCTGCTAGCTAATACTGGGAGGTGTCTGTGAGGGATGGGGCAAGGCCTACTTAGCAGAGAATGGGGTGGGTGGGGGGAGCAGAAGTGAGGCAGACACCTGCAGAGGCTGCGCAGCTGCAGCAGGGAGCAGAGGGGAGGGACCAGCTCTGCTGTGAAGCAGAGAGCACTGCCCAGTCCAGAGAGCATGCTGAGATGCTGGGGGAGTCTGATATAATTTAAACCAGCAAGGGGTCTGGGACAGACATTGCATAAACCAGTTTGAGCCTAATCAATTAAGTCTGATACTACATTCAACCAGGTTTATCGCAAATTGGTTTTACCCATTCTCAAACTCACTGAACATCTGTTCTATTACATGTTTAAACCAGCTTCTGATCACTTAAACTGGTTTATGTGTAATCATGGATGACTGGTGCCTCCTGAGTCAGGAGGGGCACTTGCACCCCCAGAGGCCCAGTCAGCGACCAGGGGCTGGCATTTCTGGGCATACTGCTGGCACTTCCAGGCCGGCATGATCAGCCGCAGGGGAACTCCCAGCCCCCCCCCCCCCACACACACACAGTCAGCGCAATTGGCCATGGGGGGACTGCAGGAATTCCTTTTCCTGGTGCCCCCACTCGCGGTCAGTGCTCTCAGGGGGGCATCAGTGCTCTCGCCTGCCCCCCCTGCCCATTACCTAAGCAGGGAATGCTGGCTGTCAGGGGATGTATCAGTGCTCTCAGGGGGTGCACATGTACCCCCATGCACCTCCTATGCATTGCCACTGTTTGTAATGTCTGCCTCTAGCCACACTCCTCATCTTCTAGACTAGAACCCTAACCTTTATGCTGTAGGGAATGCTGGCATTCTTATTTTGGTTATATGTTGTGTTTCTGTCAGTCTCCCTTGTTGAAACCATAACACTCTTCATGAAATCTTGAATGGTTAATTGGAGCAGAGAACACAGGTGTCTCATCTGCTGCATGCAGGGCTACAGAAAAATTCTCCATCACTCTCTGACTCAGTGAGTATTAAATTATTTCAAAGATTCACAGCATCAAGACAACACTGTAGGGAGACCTAATCCTGAATACCCTACTCTAACTGATGGGTGCTCTCAGGGTGCTCTCCTGAAACGTAGAATATCTTGATTTAAACCTCTGCTCTGAACTGAGCAAAGAAAAGATTTATGCCCATCTTGAAGATATCTGAAGAAAAGAGGGGGCATTTCAGTCTTGCTGACAAAGATGTAACAAACAGCTGAATGGCTAGAAGATTAAGTTAGAATTCAATCTTGAAACAAAATTGCAATTTTCTATCAGTAAAAGATATTAAACACTGGAAGAGTTTACAATGGGAGGCAGTGGACATTAGATATATCTTTCTAAAACATAAAATCTAATCCAACTTCCAAGAAAAATTGTACAGTGGGGGCATGTACAGGTCATATTAGATGACCCTGAGTCTGCAAAAGTAAAGTATACTCCAATATATTGATATTTTAGTCAAATCATTTAACATTATGAACAGAAGTAGGGCTGAAAAAGCCTTCTTGTAGTGAGAAAAGAACAGAAAATGTGGTGCAAGACACTGAAAACTTTTACTGTGCAGATATACTATCTAAATTATATTTCATCCATATATCCAGAATTTACTAGCATAAAACCTTCTGTTACCATCTCCATGCCAAAAAGCACAAAGCATTTAAGCTCTGTGGAGCACTGAAAAAAGACATCAATTAAATTTTGACTCCCGAAATTATTGGCTGTATGGGTTCAATATATTAGACTCTCTAGGACTATACTAAGAACATATTTAAATATGTTATACAACTTGCTATGATAATTTAATACAAGTAAAAGGTCTTGTAATCCCTGATACCTGAATCACCTCAGAGAACAAGACCAGTAGAGGCAGACCCTGCATGTTTCTCCCACACCACGTATCCTCTATGCCTTGACTTTGAATGGCAGGGATCATCTTTATACTATTCCATATACTGGTAGTGATATGACCTTTCCGCTCAGATGATATCATTCAAATCGTACAGCTTCTCTGAAAAGTGACTGTGTAAAACAGATAACATCTCAATCAAGGGACCTGCTCCTTCTTTTTATGTGGGCAGAAAGAGGGTCTCCAAAATAAGTAGGTGCTGGCATCATTTGGTGCTAGTGTACAGTTAAGATAGACTGAACTGAGATTCCTACTCCATCCTGTGCATTATCAAAAGTGCTTTCTGTGTTCCCATTACTTAGCTTTGTACAAGACTACTCTTGGCAATTGGTTTGCTAAAATGAAATAGAAGGCAGAATTTAATGGGACTGTGCAGGTGCCACTGAAGGCCTAATTTAACCAGTCAAATCTTTAATATTGTTAATAATGACACATGAAATAGAAAGAACCCAGCTTGACTCAAAAAGCTTAGACTGAGTTTGCAAGCCTCACATCTAGAGGCTTGCAAACCTCCCTCCAAACCTTTAAAAACCTTTTTCTTGTAAGCTATGCACAGTGATCTCAGTAGGAACCACTGAACATGGAATTCCATGATAACATTTTTCAGAGCAGACTGACACTCTACTAGAAATATCTTTCATAAAACCTGTCATTGTGGAGATGTGATGCAGCTTCTTAATACTGATAGCTGACTACTATGGACCTGCAAGAGCTATTAAATAGCAAAATATGTATGATTAGGTGAACTCTGTAATAATCTTATACCAACGCTGAGCTATTATGTGATCGGTGGGTTTATTAAACTTTTATCGATCAACTCCTTTTAAACAAATTTTCCTGTCTAGATGAATGTTTCCAACATCAAGACTGAAATCTTGGTTTGTGAACTTTGTGTGCTTTACCAAAGCCTCATGGCTCCATTTTTTGGAGCATTTCATAACCCATTCATTGCTCTATTGAAACTGGTGCATAAGATATTCTACAAGCACAATTACCTTCATAAATTATCTGGGATTTTATGAAGGGTTCTTTTAGAACGTACACAGAGAGAATTTAGTGCCAAGGATAAATACAGAGCAAAAGATATGATTAAGTAAAAGTTTACATGACTCAAAAGAAAAATCGTTGGCAGTGAGCCTCCTCTCAAAACTGAACTACCTTCTCCAAGTGACAATCAGAAATGTTGCTTTGAGGAGAAATATTCCTTTACTTATTAAGTAGTAGAAAAATATTACAGATATAACTGAAAATTATCATCAATAATAGCTGGGGCAATCCCTCCCTGATTTCTTCCCGAGACACACCGGGTGCTGACAGATGTGCAGGCCCCAGCTGTAATTCATGGCACTTTACATAGAGCACCATGAGTTACAGCACACCCCTCCCTCCAACCCAACAGATGTTAGCTTGCTGGGTTGGGGAAAGGAGGATCAAGCCTGCCTGCAGGAGCCTGCCTGCAGCTGAGGAGCCACCCCTTTTCCCCAGCCCTGCCTCCTACCTCCCAGTCTGGTGGCTGTCTATAGGAAGGGAGGGAAGATGGGAGAGGGGGAGCTAGCTCCTGACTGGGGTTTGCCTGGCCTGAGCTGGATAGCAGGAGGGGAGTCCGCATGGTGGAAGGGGAGCCCAATCCATCCACCACCACCACCACCGCCACCACCCTCCAGCTCAGGCTGGGCAAACCCTAGCCAGCAGCTGACTCCCCCTCCCTTCCTGCATCAACCCCAATCATGCAACAGATTGACCCTAGGAAACAGAAGTTTCCTAAGGCGCTTCAAAGTGGAGCACCTTCATCTGATCCCTCATTTGATGGGGGTAAATTTGTTGTATGATTGGCCATTTCAAAAGCACACTGCAGCCATGCAAATGTGCCAAGACACAGCTGTAGAGTGCTTTGAGGGGACTGATCGCGCAACAAAAGTAACTTCTGTCTGCACCCATTAGGATCTGTACCACTCCCAACCCTGGCCCAGAGCTGAAACCAGACAATCTGTAGCTTTCTTGAAAATAAATAAATAAATAAATAAAAGAGCAGACTTAACAGCTATTTCCTCCTAAGCAAAGGAAATGTCTGTTCCTCAACAGACATTCAGACATTTACTACTTTTTTTTCAAAAGTGGGTTATTTGAGCATTAATGCATTCAGCCAGCACTGACAGAGATTGACTGAGTATGTCTGCTACTTCTCCCACACCATAGATGGCAAGGCCAATGTTTGTGTACCAAAATCACAACAAGGATCCTGGTTTCCCCCTGTTTCTTGCTTTAATTCCTTGCACACAGCCTAGAGTAGCAAATCCTGAAGTCTTTATTCACTTTTTAATTAGCTCTCAGTCAAGCAAACATCCTATTGAAGGTGATAAAAGAGTGCTTAAGTAAGGGAGCAAGGAAACTGTGAAGGGACTGAGACATAGACGCTAAGTGACTAGCTTGAGGTCAGGAAGAAAGTCTGTGGCAGAGCAGAGACATAAAGCCAGCAGTCCAAGATCCGAGGCTACTATCTACCT
>NW_005842278.1:1213853-1214598 GCF_000455745.1 Alligator sinensis
TGTTCCCATAGAAAGGAGTTCTTGTCCTTCTTTACTAACTAAGAAGGGTTAATGGCCAGGAGGAGTCTGAGGCACATTGCTCTTGGATTTTCTCTCTTCCCCTCCTTCTACATAGTATGTGCGATGTACAATTCTAGTGACCCAAAAAAGGAAATAGCACCATATTCCCTCAAGTGTTTTTGTGTGGAGATGCAGACTCCTTGCACATAACCACACATGCCAATGTGACCTATCTTCTTAATCCAAGTGTGGATGTAATGATGTGACATGGGAGCTATGATGAAATAATCTATTAAAGTAAGAGCTTGTTTACAGATCAATTGTGCTGAGCCCTTGTAGCAGACAATGAACATTTACTTTGTTTGTAGTGACAGGAAACAATCCACTTGGCTCTAGTGACTGTCACATATATTTATCAACCAATAACAACTTTCCCAAATTAAAGAGCCACGAAAGTTGTCATAGGTAAATTCTGTCAGGAGGCCCCAATAGAGCATTTTAATTGAGCAGTTGTTTCTGTGAACAACTGACGGGTCTGTGCTGCAGTTTCTTCACCCAAAGATAAAACAAGAGCATATGTATCATCCAAATACCCGCACACATTTTATCAAGGATCAATATAAGCATTTAATTATACTATGTTGTCTGGTGCCCCAGCACTCTGCAGCAAGCATACCTGCATCTCTCTCCTTTTTCACTGCCACAACTTTCCACCCTGCATTTTTAGTCATCCTGTGACTCTTTC
>NW_005842278.1:1214629-1226459 GCF_000455745.1 Alligator sinensis
CAAGATACAGTTGCACTCTATGTTCACCCCAGCCATCTGTTCACTTCTTAGGGTCAATCTGCATACTAGAGGTATGTCACCCATTTAGAACCTTCTTCTTCCATAGAAGAGGGCTGGGCAGGTTTAGGGATAGAAGCTTATGGCAAGATACCAACCATGTCCACACATGTAGGCATGTGTGGTTTGTGGCACCACAAACCTGTTGAATATTAAAACATGCACCACACTTAATTTGCAGCATGAGGGCAAAATTTGCTACAGGGATTTCCTAGTAGCAAAAAAAACACAACCCCCTTCCCCGCCAAAAAAAACGAAACAAAACAAACTGTACAGCAAGCAAAAATAGTGTGTGCCAGGACAAACAGAGGTCTGGTCCCCCAGTGCAATCATCTGGATGCCAGCCGGGCATCTCTGCTTCTCTGTTTGTGCCCTTGCTGCTCCAGCACGCTGCTTGGTGTACATGGAGCAACAAAAAGTGCAGCAGAGCTCACAGCTGCCTGCTGCTGGCCCTGCAGGGCATCTAGGGCCTCTTCTGGCCCCAAAGAAGCAGCCAGGGCCAGCTGGGCTGTCTTAGAGCTGGACACGTGGGACAACTGTGCCCACATTCCAGAAGCCCAGCCACTGAGGTCTTGACACTAGTAAGCAGCCCCAGGACCTCTGCGTGAGGGCTACCCAGGCCATAGCTATAGGCACCGCTGAGTGACAGAAGGCACCAGAGACCTCTGTGGGTAGCATAAGCAACCATGGTGAGACAGGTGGGGGGATCCAGTCACACGAGTCTGCCCAGGCCAAGTACCAGGACGCAGTTGGCAGTCCAAGGAGATTGCTGACCTCCTGGCCATTTGGGGCCAGGAGGCTACACTGCAGTAATTCACGCAGGGACACTTGAATGAACATATTTACCAGGCAACTGCTGCACAGATGGCCAAAGAGGGGGATGGCAAAACATGGCAGCAGTGCAGGAGCAAGGCCAAGGCGTTGCGCAGGCGATTTCATGCAGTGTGTGATGCCAACCAGTGTTCAGGGGCAGGGAGCTCCACCATGGCCCACTATGAGGAGCTGGCCAGAATCAATCATTAGCCCAACAGCTATGGAGCCCCTCCTCCCCTCCAGCTGGCACATGGATGTGCCATGTACATGTGTGGCTGTATACAAGCTATGGGGATGCAGGTCTGATGGGGTGGATGCTGTAGCTGGTGGCAGTGGGTCTCAGCAAGGCAGCAGTCCTTGCTGCCAGACTGCTGTAGTGGGTAAAAGGTGCAGGGGCCACTCTAAGCCAGAGCTGCAGCAGCAGGCCAGCTGGCACAGGGGGCTTGTGTCCTCAGACAGCAACTGGCCAGGCCTGAGCAGTTCCTGAGGGCAGGTAGCCAGTTTATACTGGCCACAGGTGCTGGCCCCAGCCTCCAGCTCTCCCTGGCTGAAGAAATGGGAGGAGCTGGGCAAAAGCAGTTTGCCCAAAATGGCACAGTTAGTCCCACTGTGCTGAGGCACAAATTACTGGCACAAATTTGTGCCAATAACAGTGTACGTGTGGACACGGCCACCCATGCAACCAGCAAGGCTGAAAATACCTCAATGCAACACAGTTATATACACCTTGTAGGTGCCTCTGTTCTTGCTTTACATTAGGATTCCACAGTGGGCCTTCTACTGTTAGAACTACACCAGCACACAACCTGAAAGCTAAGCGGGAAATGTCCCCTTGCCTCATGCATACCCATATTTTTCAAACCATTGTTTTCCATATGAACAATAGCTTAAGTTGCCAAAGGAAGTTACACAATCATGAATGGGAGAGGAAGTGATCTGTGGGCTGCAAATAACGTTTGAAGTGTTTATAACAAGCCTACTCAACTCTGCCTATATCTCTGAAGAATACATTGAAAATCTCTATAAAATATGCTTTATATGAAAGCATTTTAAATGATTCAAGAGCCGAATAATGGCTTTGAAAGAAGCATAAATCCACCACAGAAAAGAACAAGTGGAAGTCTATTATAATCAGGAGAATGCTTTGACAAATGAGCATATAATGCCATTTTGAACTATTTTTTTCATATATCGATACTTGATGCTTTGAAAATTAATGTACTGTACAGAAGTAATAGTGGTTGCTATGGGATTTGGATAAATGGATCTCCCACAAAGAAAGAAAATAATATTATCTCTTGGGATTTTTTTTCCTGATACTTTTAACTGCAAAATGTGGTCTATGATTATGTACTAACAGGTCAAAATATCTTTACTTAAAGATCGTGAGACAGGATCTTTGGCTACAATGAAGAAGTATGAAGCTCAAGGTGGGGGTGGGTAACTACTGTAAAGCTTGGCTTTTTATTCCTTGGATTTTAAAATCACTGAACAAAACTTGTGTACAAAATATGAAAAGCCACCAATGACCACACCCCCTTAGTTGTCACATGCCAGGGATGATGCCACACTGGAGCTTATCAGAAAGATCATTAAACAAGTATAACCTATACTTTAAGAAGATTGAGCTTTGAAAGACATTTTCCCAAAACTTCTGCCACTTGGATTTCAAGCAACCTCCAACCTCATCAAATTTATCATTAGAGGCAAACTCCCTGATGATCAACACACAATAAATAGAACCTGACTTTACCACAAAAAAAAAGGAATAATCCTCCTACACTTCTCCACCAGTATCACATCAAACATCCTATAACAAAATCATAAGAATCCAGAGCTCCTACATACTATGCAATATACCTCATCCAATGTATCAAGTGACTTCACCAAAACTATATGAACCAGAATAAACTCTTACAGAAAAATGATGAAGGACAACTACTCCATCATTCTTGGAAGAATGCCTTTCACAAAAGAGTTGTTCCATTCCTGACCTCACAGTCTTTATCCATAAAGGGAAACAGCACAATACTTTCAAGAGACAAGCCTTGGAACAGAAATTCGTAACTTTCCTAGACACCAAAACAAATGGATTTAACAGAGACATTATGGCTCGTTATAACTGACCTCTCACTCCTCCCTCTGCCAGTTTCTCTTTGCTCCACTGGTGATCATTGCCCTTTCTCTCTCAAGTGGGAAAATGTGTTAACATGCTTAACACTAAAACATTTGTTGTAACTTATACTTAGTTTGACTGTTACTGCTTCTTTCCCAGATAAGAAGAAAGGCACTTGAAGTCCTAAAGCCAGCTCCTTTCTCTCCAAACCTTACTATTTAGCCTAGGTACTTCACAAATTTTGCTTCTCTATAGAACTTGCAGCCAAGGATTGACAGGTTCTACCCCTCCATTTCTCCAACCACATACCGGTAGCACTAGACAGGTGCTTCCTGTGCTGATATGTCAGTTCTATAATGAATCTTCTGGCCATATCAGGCAAAGGGACCACAATTCATCAGAAAGACTGAAATATTTCCAAAAGGCTACAAAATCTTCAGATTTTCTTGAGATGTTCCAACTATCTTGAGAAATACTTTGAACCATTTTGTAAGTACCAAGCAATACTGATTATTTAGAAAAATAAACAGTTATTGGGTTAAACACAAGTCTTTCTGTTTTTGTGAAAAGAAAATAAAAGTTACAATTCCATGTTTTGCCAGCATGGCTGTCAGCATTTCCCAGGATTGCTTTTCATGCAAATGAACGTACTGACACACATTCTTATATCCTGTGCTTCTTCCCTCCAAACACAGGTCATGGGGGTTATTTCAGGGCAGTGGCAACCCCTATGGAAGTGCTGCAAAAGGTGTGGGGAAGGGCAGGAATTAAGCTGCTGAAATTATATTCTTTCCAAACACTCTTGTTTCTTGTTGTGGGAGGAAATAGCAGAAGCAGCCATGGATGACAGGAGAGGAGGCAAGTACTTCTGGCACTTTGTCCTTCACAACTGTTCTTGAGAAGGACTCCCCATAGGTATTGGCTCCACCCTTCTCCAGGCTGACCCATGACCTTTCAGTCAGGAATGCTGCTAATGGTTGTGAATCAGTTGTGGAGTTTTACTCTGTAACCCTCTATGCAGTCAGGGACCCCACTTTAAAATGTCAAAGGACCTGCAGAGAAGTGGGCTCTACACCCACTTCCTTGGTTCTGCAGCTACCCTTTGAGGTTTCCCACTCAGCCTACCAGTTGAAACTAACAAACACGGAAGCCCAGGCAGGCTCAGGGAAGCAGCCTGCCCGGGTAGCCCCGTGTCCTGTGCACCATCCTTGCCACCTTCTCTGACCACCAGCACACCAAGCCGCCTTCCTGCTGCCTCCCTGCACTGCCCCAGGGGCAAGCCATCCCATTCCTGGGTGGTCCCAAGTGTCCTCTTGGCCCCAGGAGCCTGCTGAAGGCAGAAATGGTGAGAGGCCTGATCCTTTTTTTTTTCCTGCAGAGCCTGCCCAGCTCTCCTGCAGCTGGGGGGTGAGTTGCCTAACGGCTGCAATGTTCCAAGTTGCAAACTAAACTACACTGAGGCATAGTTTAGTTTGCAACGATACAAACTCATTTAAAACTCCCAAAACTTGCATACATGTAATGTGTGGTGCCATTAAATCACACAAAGAGAAATTTTTGTCAGGTGCACATGTACAAGCACCTTTTGACTACAGGAGTGCTCTGTGCTCACAGGCAGACTGGCTGGGGTTTGGTCCCCTACATCTATTAATTAGGAGCAACCAACACTCTGGGGAAACTAATGTGGAAAACCATAGTACTAACAGAATAGAGCCAAACCCAAGAATTGTATGATCTGAATGTTCTCCTATTTATTCGAATAATGTTGGATCTAATTGCTGTATGGCAATTTAGCTGTAATTATTTGTCTAATTAGAACGAAATGTAGACACTGCTTTAACTATACCAGTCCCCTTAATACTATTAGCTCTGAGTTCTCCACTGCTATTCAGTAATTACCACCCTGGTGGCCTTTAAACAAGATTCTTTTCTCTCCTTAGTAATATCAGCTGCAACACAGGATTCTAGGTGGTGTTACAGTTAAAAGAAAAAAGTCCATTAGAGAGACAGAGAGAGAGAGAGTTTACACTTTACCTCTCTTCGTTTGCTTAATCAGGTCCTTTCCAGCTCCCTTCAATATCTCCCTCACTCCCTTTATGTCTTCCCATAGGCAACAACCTTTGTAACTCTCTTTTTTCTGTCCTCTCTATTTTTAGTGACCATCTGTTCCTGCTTTGACCTCAAATCTCTCCCTAGTCCAGGGCTTCATTTTTTTGTTTCCTTACTGTCAGGTCTGCATTCAGCTGTCAAATCTTTTCTCTCAAACAGCTTCATAATCTTCCTCTTTGTGGTAATGCCTGGACCTCCCATATCCATGCCCTGCCCACAAAGAGCATAGAACTCACAACCTTCTGAAACCCACAGCTCAGCTGCATCACCTCCTTTGCTCAACTCTTACCCTTGCAATACTCCAAATGCCACCATTATATGGATAAGCTAATTTTGATCATTCCAGCATTGATAATGTACAGTAATTTACCATTTCCTTTCTTCCCTGGATTTGTTTCACCTCTCAAAAATCTCTTAAAAATAATTTCCCACCAATCTCAACAAAAAAATTGTTGTTCCCATTGTCAAGTAATTTTGTCGCTAGAATACCAACAAATAACAGATGTGCATGTATTTATATAATCTATTCTTCTTAGGTCAGTAGCTCCTGAATTTGTTTTATTGTATCTCATCTCTCCCCTTGTGCCATATCCAAGCAGAGTCACCACCACGTGTTGTCTTTTCTCTCTATCCTCCATCCCTTTTGCTGCCTATGGGTATGAACTCATTGGCCAGACTAGGGTGTGCCTGATCTAAGGCTTCATATAGACATTCACTTTCTCTTGAGAGAGTTGCTGCTCTCCCAGGAGAAACCATGAGTGTACAGATGTTCAGGCTTTTTCTCCCACAGTAAAATTGGTCACTCCAGGAGAAAAACATCCTGAGAACAACTACGGTTAAATCACTCCCAGGAGACTGTCTCTTGGAAGACTGAATGTCTGTACATGCTGGGGCTTGTCTCAGAAGAGAACGTAGTCCTCCATCATGTCCCCCTCCCTTCCAGGGAGAAAGTGTGTCTCTTGCTGGACTCTGCTATTTCAGCAGAGAGCAGAACACATCCCCTTCACAATCCCCACATTGTGCTGCAGGGAACTGCAGGCCTGGGTCAGTTAATCAGAGCTGTTACTACACAGACTAAGAAAGCCTGCAAAGCATGTTGAGATGCCCCTGTGCTGCTGCCACCCCCCAGCTGTACAGTGTCAGTACTGCAAGCTCTCCATGGGTTTAGCATATGAATATCTGTACATGAAGTTTTGGGTAAGTTTCTTTACCAGGGGAACAAACCTGGGAGAATTCTCCTACATTATTTGAATGTGTGTATGCAGCCTAAATTAGTGCACCTAAGAAGCAGCCTAAATTAGTGCACCTAAGAATGACTGCATGTGTTCACAGCATAGTCCCAGGACTGGGAAAGCCCACCCATTTGCCTCAGCCCCTGGGCTCTGACAATGCTACCCGCCTGACTCTGCCTGGGCAATTTTAACCCCCCTAAAAACCTACCAACAACTGGGCAACTCCTCATGGCTGACCCACCAACCCCACCACATCTGATCCTGCCAATCTCCCTGCCAGACTTGCTAGCCTCCCCAAGCCCTGCCCACCTCCCTTTATCCTGAGTTACTTAAACTGGTTTTCCTGTGCAACTCCAAGAAGTGTTGAACCCCTGTACATGCTGCTTCTGGGAGTGGTGTACTCCTGCATGTGCTGGCTCCTGATCTGGGTGCAGATGGCTTAAAGAAAGCCACCTTCACCTAGGTCGGGTACAGAGAACACTTGTTCACTCCCTAAATTTTCACTTTCTGTTTCTCATATTTTGTTTTTGCCACACATTTTTATTCTTTTTGCTTCCTTTCCCTCATTGCTCTTTATATCACTGTAGCCAGCTCACCTTTCAGAGCTCGGGTTGAATTACAGGCTTGAGATCCTGCTGTTTTCATTGGTGGAGCCCATCCACCAATCAGGAGACAGCAGGAGAAATAAAGTCACACCCCTTTCCTGAGGAGGGGGGAGAAGAGCTTCCCTGGACCTGATTGAAGACTGTAACCTGTTGGGTCTGGAAGACTTCAGGGGCAGAGCCCTGGAGCATATAAAGGAGCTGTGTCTCCAGCACAAGGGGCAGATGCAGCGAGGAACTCAAGAAGAGTGGAGCCAAGAAAAGCAGGGGAGCTCTCCCCCAGTGGGCAATAGGCCCAAGGCTCCTGAAGCTTCTGCTGGAGGAGCAGCCTTGGGAGTGGTGCGAGACCACTCGGACTGTTGACAGCGCACAGGAACGGTGTGCGGAGACCTGGCCCTGGGAGTGGTGTGAGATTGCTCAGGTCCATCATTGTGCACAGTTCAGTGCACAGAGCCCAGGCTTTGGGTGCCGCAAGCGGTGGCTTGAGCCTGCAACCCTGGAAGGACCTTGGGGGCTGCAGTGAGGCAGCTCAGGACCCATCTCCTGGCAAGCAGCCAGGCGGTCCACGGGGTGGTGCAGGGCCCCGAGCCTTGGGAGCCAGGGAGCAACGAAGGCTGCTTGGGTTAGCCACCCAGCATGAGGACAGCTGACTAGAGCCTGAAGGGCCCAGCTTGTGCTAAGAGAGCCCTCAGTGCTGAGCCAGGGCATAGGGAAATAGTGGGTGCTGCAGCATGAGGCCCAGCAATGATGGTGCAGCAGCTGAGAGAAGCTGAGCCCTCAGTGCCCAGAGCGGAGCATAGGGTGGGGAGGAACCCAGCAGCATGGAAGAGGCCTAGAGAGGTGCTCCAGCAGAGGAGAACACATCAAGCTGCTCCCTGACCACTGCCACCTGAGGGAGCGTGAGTCATGGGGCCCTTGGGTCCCAGAGGGGAAAGACATTTGGAGTGGGCAAACCCAGAGAAGGGGCTGGGTGAGCTGTCCCCCCACCTAGTCAAGGCCCTAAGGGGAGGGGCCCCTGGTGCTTCCTGGACACTCCCCCTAAGGGACCCCATTGGAAGAAGGACCATCTCTTGCCATGGGTCAGGGACTATATTAAGGGAGAGATGTTGTTAGATTGTTCATGTTTGCACCTTACATTTTGTAATTGAAATGTTGTATTGTGATGTTGTAAATAGTGTTATTTAGGGTTTGACCTTGGTTATTGGTTAGTATTCACTGTGTAAATATATGTATATGACATTTAGTTTTATATTTATGTATACTATAACTTAATACATTGTATATAGTTAAGAACTTGGGCTTGGGATAACTCCATAGATGAAAGGGGGATGTGCTTGAAATTCTGGCATCCCTCTCACAGCACCCCCTCCTGCCTACCCATCCCATTCAATTGAGAATAGGGCACACCCTTGGGTGTACCCAAGTTACATCATCATACCAATTTCCCCCTTTTACCTCCCAGTAAGAAAAGTAATCCCACTGAATTACTGGAATGGATGTTGCCTGTATTCTGTGGGACTACCAGAGATCAATATCTAGAAGGCCACCAGCTACTCAGAACGGCCATCTAATTGTGGTCCTTTGAGTCATGGCTGCATGCCCTACTGTGAACAAGCTCAGTGCCCTGTAGTAGAGGAGAACTTGGGCTGGTGCTTGCTCATGTGCAGCTGTGCATATGCAAACTATTCCTGGGTAGTTGAATTGGGAAAAACAAAAAGCACTAAGAGGAATGATGGGAGGGTTTACCTGCTTTATTCATAGCCAGAGAGGTATGTTTACAGAGCATGGTGATCTAAGGTCATATTTGTTTCCCTCTCCTCACTGTTCTTCTCTTTTTCCTTCTGACATCATTGGACTGGTCAAATGACTGACTCTCTTAAGTGGATATAGCAAAGTACTGCTTTAGATCATAAACTGCCCAGGATGGACTTCAGTGGATGTTGATTGAGGCCCTTAGTATGTGAAAACACCAGGGTTGTGAGTCTCCAAACAAGGACTTGCTAGCATAAATCTTTTCCATATTTAGCAGAAATAAGCACACTAAACTTTGGTTACAATCTACGGTATGTGGTCTTTCAGTTTTATGAAAGAGAGTGTTGTGGCAGAATGTGTTTAAATAAGACTCTCAGAATAATAATTAAAAAAAAATCTAGATTTTTAAAAAACTGTTTCAATACTGCTGCACATCATCTAAAGGTCACACTTACCTTGAGCAAATTCACACTGGGTAGTGAACATTGTATGGTTAGAAATGCCTGTTCTAATTGCACACAGCATTGTATAGAAGAGATGTGTGCCCTGCAAACACTACAGAGCTGCAATGTTTAAAAAAATCCCTACTGCTTTTCCTTCCTTTTAGACTACAAAGAACACAAAGAGAATCTAATTAACATGCCTAGTGTCTCTGCAAAATTGAATTCAAATGCAAAGTGTGCTATCAAAGGCTTGAACATCAGACAGGAAAGTAATTTGGAATGACTGAGCTATCTCCACAAATACCTTAATTTTACTCTAATGGGTCCATAAGAAAAATGACACCAAATGCAGTTAAAGGGAGTTTAACTTTAATTGCCTATAAGTGAGAATAATAAAGTTATTAAGAATTTTCTTTAACCTTAAAGCTGTTTTACAATTGTTGCGAATGTGATTTTGTAATTTGATAAATGCACAGAATCTTGGTATCTCAAGACTAAATTTGTCTGTGACATTTCCTCTTCAGTGAAACCATTAGCTGTTCTGTAGATCTTACAGAAATAATTGTAATCTTTCAGAGCCCCCAAACCTCATACAATCATGTTGCAGAAAGGCTCCATATTCTTTTTAAAAATATTAATGACAAAATCTTCCACATTAAATTTAAAACTACCCTGACAGCATATCCTGTCAAAATTCTGTCATTTACTTAACCATAAAAGACAGCTGCAATATTCTGTATTTATACACTGTTGGACTATAAAACAGGTTTCAGCAGTGTTTATGTGCCTGGAGCTGGTATGTCATTTCAGTAAATACTGCATGGTAAACTGTTAAATCATAAAAAATAAAAAAAAAAGAGGGGGAATGAACAAGCAAATGTTACTCCTTTCAGAATATTTCTTAAATGAATGAAAAGAAGTAAACCATCCCACAATCAGCACAGTAAATGAAAAGCCTGTTATCACCCATCATATTTTCTGGTATTATAAAGATGCAGTGTTCTGAGCACATTAAAGCAATGATGATAAGAGGGAAATGGTTTATTTTTTTAGTCTAGATTTCAAAGGAATGTTCTAAAAAAGGAAGGTAAGTCTATGGAATGGTGCCTTATCACACAGCTTTTCTATTAGCATTTCTTCAAAGATGCTTTCTATTTGGTCCCAGCTACAAAGACAAAATCTGCATTTGAATACAGATCTTCAAAATGAAGTTGGAAATTGTCAGAGCCTCATGGAGGAGAAAAGAAAAGGACATAAGCTAGAAAACTGAAATAATAGCAAACATCCACAGAAAAATAGGTCCTATGCATCAGATGTTACAGCAGCAAGGCAAAAAAGTGGAGAAGTATCACGGTCCTAGAGAAAGCTTTAGTTTACCAATGTAAAATACCTGCAGACTACCATTATCTGAAATTCTGGTTATCCCATTTCCCATTAGCACTCATGAGACGATGCCCCTTAGCTTATGAGAGTCCCAATTTTTCCTTTGTCCATCTAATCTTTAAAATGAACACCGGAATGTAGATGCTGCATTACTAGGTCATACCAATAGTCTATCCACTCTATAGGGGATCCTATCCAAAACAACAGCCAATGCCACATGTTTCAGAAAATAGGTTACCAAGAATAGAATGTTATGCAGTAACATGTATACAGATAAAATTTCTTTTTAAGCCAGGCAGTTTGTGGATGGACTATACCTTTCTAAGGCCAGGTAAAAGCATGAGGATTTAACTCCTTGCCCATGTTTATTGTATTATATTAATCTCAACTGGGGCACCACAGTACCCTTTTAAGAAATCCTTTTAAGGGTTCTGTGGGAGGCTGCACAATATTAGCACTGTTAGGTGTGTAAACACCTACAAATGATTTGCAAGATAAACCCAAAAATTTCAAGTAGGAATCCACAGTGTCAAAAATGTTCTGACTTATTGTTATCTTTCTGAGTTCTTTGCAACAGAATTGTTCTATTATTTTTATATAGGCAAAAATTACTAGAAGAAGATCCAATTCTTAAAGAGATCTTCCCAGAGCCCCCCATCCTAGCCTTTAAACAAGCACCAAACCTTGCCAGCCTCATCACCAGAAGCAAGCTTCCTATGGCCCAAAACACACCAAATGGACCCAGACCATGCCAGGACAAGAAATGTAAAACCTGCCAACATATCTTCACCACCCCCACAATAACTATACCCCACAACAGAACTATCACCATTCCTGGAACTTATACCTGCACCTCCAGAAATGTAATATATCTCATCCAGTGCACTAAATGCCCCAATGGAAAATATGTAAGAGAAACCAAACAACAACTGCGTATGCATATGAATGCACACCAAAATTCTATCAAAGACAAAAATACCCAATTACCTGAAGGGACATGTTTCTCACAAGATAACCACTTTCCCTCCCATCTCTCAGTTTTAATCCTCAAAGGGAATTTACAAAACACCTTTTGCAGATGAGCCTATGAACTTCACTTCAATCTACTGGATACAAAAATTCATGGACTAAATATAGACATTGGATTTATGTCACATTATAACCTGCCTGCCATCTGATAACCCCAGGTACCTCTCTACAATTTACCAGCTATATTCCATCACCAGGTCACCATTCCGCCCCACCCCCCACTTGTGTTTTACCTATTGTCTCTTACCCGCTCCGATTCCACACTGCTACACATTTGCATTTTCACTGACCTGC
>NW_005842278.1:1226469-1228039 GCF_000455745.1 Alligator sinensis
TCCCATCCAGGAGAGCACAAAACAACTATAGATTCTCCCTCTACCTGAAGAAGGATGTTTGTACCCGAAAGCTTGAAAATGACAAATTTTCCAACTATTTAGTTGGTCTAATAAAAAAATATCATATTTACTCAAAGAACCTAGTCTGCCTAGTGAGAACTAAGAGATGGAATTTTCTATGAGGTCCTTTGAGAGTAACACGGGATGCCATGAGTCTAAAAAAATTAAGAACCGCCAATATAGTGTATCTGTGGGTAGTCCTACTACCTATATAACAGTCTAATTCTATTTCCTTACTTCCAAAAGGCCAAATATGCACTATATATTTATTCCATTTGGCCATTTTATTTTTGTTACTTTTTCATTAAATCTGTCATTCATGTTGTTTAAGGAATTCATGTAAACAGGAGCTCTTGCAAGATTTGTTTTATATGCTATTCATTATTTTACATTCCCAGACAAAAAACTAGGTGAGATGGATTTAAGGTTTTAAGAAACTTTAAATATTTTAAGGTTTTAAAATATTTTTTTAAAATATAGCTAATCCCAAAGAGCATTTTAAAATGAGCATTTAGTATTAAGGTTACACTTAAAATAAATCCAGATACAGTAAAAGTTCTGTTAACTGGCATCTTACAAGCCGGCATGCTCTACTAACTGGCATGCTGGCTTATAAAATAGAGTGAAACCGGAAGTGTCCACCGTGGCACTTCCGGTTTCTCCGAGCCCCCACGGCCCGGGGCAAAGCAGCCTGCTCCGCCGGGCCCCCATGGCCTGGGGGCATAACAGGTTGCGCAAGGCTGTGCGCGGGGGATGACCAGGTTGCCCAGGCCTGTGTGGGGCCCGCCTCCCTGTCCCACGGGGCCTGCAGCGCCTTTGGGAGAGGCAGCAATGCTGCGGGAGGGGTGGAGGGACGCCCTAGACATGGCGGGAGAAGCAGTGGCCAGGGCCACTGAATTAACTGGCATATTTTGTTATGGGGCATCCCCCATTCCCAGGGGATGCTGGATAACAAAGTACATTTATTTATAAAAGCATACTGTAGTTAAGACACACTGAAATGCTTTTGTTACTGCACATGATCATCATGTAAATAACCTTTCCAATCTCTTCTCATATCTCTCTGCTATTTTCTGAGACAAATTATACTACTGATTTATATAATGGCACTGGAATATTATTTTGTGTGTGTGTGTGTGTGTGTGTGTGTGTGTGTGTGTTGATATGGGTAAGATGGCCCCTGTTGTTCTGGCCATGTGCTCAGCATATGGCAAACTGGGGCCTTTATCTGGGCAAAATATGTAAAACCCTCTGGCTTCATTGGCCAGAGGATGTTTTAGGCAGATTGGTTGAGAGAGAGACTCACACATGGCCCTCCTTGATTAGACAAGGCTTGGGTGATGTCACACCAGGTATATAAGAACCACTTACTAAAGATTCTGTTTTTTTCTCTTGGGGCTTCCAAGAGCTGTACAGCTACATTGGGAGCCAGAAAACCTGCTCCTGTGGGATTGGGGCGGGGGGGGTCGTCTCTCCCCTTCTTCACTGAGAAGCCAGAGAAAGCTTTTTG
>NW_005842278.1:1228061-1248035 GCF_000455745.1 Alligator sinensis
TCAGGTACAGGGAGAGAAAGTCCGAATACGAGTTTGAGACTCCTATTTCTTCTGTATTTCTTTTCTTTCTTTTTTTTCTTTAAATGGGTTAATTCCATGGCGGTATTAATCCCTGAAACAAACTGCCCAGGAATGGGCCCTGGCAGTTACTGGCTACACCAGCCTTAAGTGGGACTAACACCATGGGGGTGTTAATCACTGAAGCAAACTGGCCAGGAATGGGTCCTGACAGTTACTGGAGACAGGGGCCTGACCCTCTCTGTTTTGTAACAGTATCATCTCAGCATGGGGTACAGCTGAGAGCGGATGTCCAGGCCACAGCCATAGGCTTGGGTCTTTTTTTCTGCTGTCTCTGCAGCTATGGTGTTTCAGACTAGCTGCATGGCTGAACCCCTGCTATATGTTCAGGCCTCAGTGCAGTATAGGCCTGGCCAGCTTTTGCTGCCCAGTTCAAGTCAAGTGAAGTAGCCCTGACCGCTCCTTCAAAGTTTTCTTCTTGCAGTTTCTGCCTACCAGAGCTGGGATTGGGACTAGGAATTTAGGGGTGCTGCATGCTGTCTGGAGCCACAGTTAATCCCTCAAGGCCACTGCATTGAATTGGGGATTGCCCTACAGCATCGCAGGGAGCAACAAGAGGGCCCTTGTAACACAGCAGAAACCACACTGTCTAGCAGCTTCCTCTGGACCAGAAAACCCAAGGAGCAGCTCAAAGGACTCTCCAGCGAAGCCCCTCTACAGCCCATTGTTGAAGGGCAGGTATAAGGATGCAAGCCCCAAGAACTGCCTTTTGTGTGAGCCCTAAGTCACAGACTGCATGGCATGGGTGACGCCTCCCCAAGAGGGTGCAATCTATGAACTATGCCTTGTAGTTGGCAGTGTTTGAAATTTTTAGTGTTTCCTTTTTTTTCCCTGCCTTTGTTTTCAGTAATAAATGTGTTTTCTGTGTTTACACTCCTGGCGAGGAGGGGGGCTTATTTATGTGGGACACACTAGTAATTTATTTAGTTTCCCAGGTGGTCTGGGTGGGGGCTCAAACCAAGGTAAAAGATATTTAGGCCCCAAAATTGAGCCTGGCCCTTGTTGCTTCTGACTGGTGCCCAGCATAAGGGTTACAATTATTAGTATTATTCCCTGTCACACTGTGTAGAATACATCCTAATATTGTTTCTCTTTTTTTGAATGCCATTGAACATTGAGTAAATATTTTCATTGAGACTTCTACATTCATCATATGTTTTTTTCGTGGGTGGTTGCTACAAACTTAGAACCCACAAAAACATACATGTGCACCTCAAGTCATTTCTTCTGGTGTGTATTGCCTTGAAGTTATTTATATTGGAAGTAGTCTGCATCACACTCTCTTGAACTCTCCAGCCAAGGCCATCTGCCCTTTGTGCTGGAGAGTTGTGACCTAATGACCAATGTAACATAGGCTGCTTACAGACATTACAAAAAAGCCAAAAAACCTGCTTTACTGGAAGAAGCAGTTCATTAGTTTAACTTGGCTCCAGGCGCTTCAGCAGGGCTTTTCGGCACTTTTATTGGAAGCTGATTCAATCAGCTATTAGATAAAAGCACCAAAAAAGCCCAAATGAAGCACCCAATCTATACAGACATTGGGTGAGCCAGGTCCAACTAACATGACGCCTTTTCTGGGCGTGCACTGGGCTCAGCGCAGGAGTAGGCTGAGTTTTAAGTGCCGTTCTTTGGTTTTTTGAATAAGGTCTGCAAGCAACCATAATGACCACTATTTTTCATGTTTTGGCTACAAGTTTCACCACAAACCTAGCCTAATGTTTTTAAAGACAGTGTTTATATACTTCCTGTAGCTGACTCATAAGATTCATTTTATGTTATATAAAATATGACTCACTGATAGATTATCTGTCAAGCTAACCAAAATAATTGTGTGTCATCTACAACTGTTGCCATTTTACCATTCATCCTTCAGTACTCTAGTACTGTAAATGATTTTTAATGATACAGTGTGTGTGTGTGTGTGTGTGTGTGTGTATTATATATACACACTATTTTGTATGTATGTATGTATAGTTGGTGCTCTCAGCTAACCTTCTAACCTTCCTAAATGATGGATGAATATACCCTGGTCATGAGAACTTAGTGCGACTTAAATGTATCCATCTAAGGTGTGAACAGGCAGTCACGGGACCTGGCTCAAGATCAGGCAGCATAGTTTAAACCACCAAACCTAAAATAAGTCACATTGTGCATAGCATTTGCAAGTGTTTGCCAGTTGCTAGGAGAAAGTGCAGGCAGCTGGAGGCAAGTAAATTGGGGGTGAGAAACTGGCAGGTCTGTGGGAGAAGGGCTGGCAGGTCTATGGTGGGATTGCCTGGTCCAGGGGTGAGCAGGTCAGTAGGGGTGTGCGAAATGGGCCCAATTTGATTTGGATTCAGATTCAGCCCAAACTGGGGACAGTGATTCGATTTATTGATTCAGATTGCTGTCCCAATTTGATTCGGCTGAATCCAAATCTGAAGATTCGATGCCAACTCAGAGAATCAGAGATACAGCCACAGACACAGCTTTAAATGTTTTTTCTACATACCTTGAGGTACCAGTGTGGCTCATGAATGCTGCAATGCTGGGGTGGATAGAGTGTCCCACAGGAGTGTGTATGGGGTGTGCTCAGCAGCGAAGCCGGAAATGGACTGGAAATACTTCCGGTCCACTTCCGAATCCACCAGGGAGCATGCAGTGTGGCCCCCCCTGCAGCCCCCAGCTCAGCAATTGGCTGCAGGGGCACCCCAGGTGCCTCCCCAGACCCAGGAGGCACCAGTTGCTGAGCTAGGAGAACATGGTGGGGGATTCCCCAGTGTGCTATCTAGTGGACTGGAAGTGCTTCTGATCCACTTCCAGATCTACTGCTGAGCATGCTGGGGAGCCACCCATGCTTCTGTGGGACACTCCATGCACCCCAGCATCCCAGCACTCGCAACCTGCCTGCTATCTAGAGGTACATCGAAAAAATTTTTAAGCTGTGTCTATGTCAGAATTGCTGAATCAATTCAGAGAGTTCCAATTCAATTAGGAGAGATTAAAGGGTCCTCTGATTCAATTAGGATTCGGAGATTTGGCTACTGAATCAAGCCGAATCTCCACCAAATCGAATCTGGGAACAAAGCTTCTCACAGCCCTACAGGTCAGGGGTAGGGGGGGTTAAAAATAACCTGGTCACGGTTGGGGGTTAAAACAGCACAGTCCCAGGGCTGACAAAAATGGATGGGCTTTCCCAGCCCCAGGAATATGCTGTAATTGCATGCAAACATTCACTAGGGTAGGATAAGCCCTTGCCAATCAAAAGTTAGGTCACCTTGGACAAGAACTAACTTTAGATTGGGTACTCCATTTTAAGGGGGGCCTAAACCCTGTGAATGCTTGCACAATAGTTTGGTTGTGGAACCAGGTGACCTTGGTTAGGGTGATCTAAATGGAATTCTTCTAATCTAATATCACCAATTCCCCTAATTCCCCTAATCTAATATCACCAATACTAACATTTCAGTCGAAAAGAGCTTCATCTTAACACTTACAAAGATTTGTCTTAGCATTGTTGTCTTTGGTAAAAAATGGAGTCAAAGAAGTTTAGCTTTCTTTCAGGGTTCTCATCCTCCTTAATTGTTCCCATTACTTTCACTTGCTTTCTGAAGTCAATATATTTGAACATTTTTCAAATTTCTATATTTATTTGCTCTTATAATTCTTTTACCTCTGCTAAATTTTACTGTACATTTAACCTGCCTCAGTTTAGCTCCCCTTGTGTCGGATTTCCATTTTTTTTAAGGATGTGATTTTGGCTTAAAGAAACTCTATAAAAGAAGCATTTTACCAATAAAACATATATGACCTTCTCACTTTTTTTTTTTTTTGGTCTTTTTTGTTTAGGGGCAAACTTACATGCTGTTGACAGACAACAGATTCTTGTATAAGTTAAAAAATAATACATTTTTTTCAAGTTGGCTTCTGCAGACAACCTTTCAATTTAGAGTACGAAGAGAAATGTATTTAAACCCAAGTTGCACAGAAGCTATTAAGCAGCTTACTCCAAATTTAATCTGCTTTAATGTTGTTATGAATTTGGTATAGAATGTACTCTGGATTCTAAAGAGATTTAAATAAAGCTACCACTGAGAAATTAAATTACTATTTATTCATGAGCGCGCAACAAATTTACTCTCTTACTGAAAAGGCATGTAGCCATCCTAGAGCAGGAGCATGTATTGACCTGTCCTACTTCAAGACATCTACTAGTATCATTGATTGCCTCATATCATCCGGGTCTTCTAGAGGAGGAGAACTAAGGATCCCTTCTGGACATTACATTCGATTACATTCTGTAATCTATTAGGGCAACAAAGCATGGACATTTTTCCCTGTGTCTTTGGTCAGCTCCTGATTGAAGTCCATGTTCTGCATTTTTATTCAATCAAAGCTGCCATCCAATCCTTCTAATGGGAGATTAAACTGAGATAGAACTGCAGGACCTGGTCCTTAGTGGTGTATTGTTATAAAATGGCACACTTCCAAAACCTGTCAATGAAGCACCAAACCCTTAGAGATGGCTCTTTGTAGTAAGATAATTAGCAATAAAGCATTGTCCTTCTGGTATAAAATATCCTTCCCCATCAGAAGTTAGTTACTGAGGTGCATAACTATTCATACATTATTTAAGCATACTGCTGATGGGAGCCTTTTAAATTGAGATTGCAAAGTTAAAACTGTAGAATTTATATAAAAGGGCAATTTAGGCCAACAACAAATTAAAAAATATTCCCACTGCAGCAGTAGAATAGTGTATTTGAACAAACTGAAGCATAGCAGGAAGCAAGCTCTTTGAAGCTTCATTTGGAAGCATTCAGCTAAAGCAGACATTGTTTACATCATGATTTCCTAACAGCAGTGCTTATGCACACACTCAAACATCATTACACAACTATGCAACTGAAAAAAGAGCTTGTCATAAAATTCAGCTCCACTTCCACACCATAATCATACTTGGAACAGTTAAATATACATGGCCTAGTTTTACTGTCAGTAGACTGGCACTTCAATTTAAAAGAAAAAAAGAAATAAAGAAAAACACCACCATTCTTCTGGCCATAATGGAATGCTAACTACGTCCATCTGTAGACCAGGAATATCAATGACTGACAATATTGTTAATAGAGATATGGTGCTAACAAATGTACCAAGAATTACCACCTCTGTCACGCAATACAACTCGCATGGCGGGGGGAGGTTCTGTCTTCTAAACAGGTTGTGTTTAATTCAGGCTGTGTCTCATTCTACCAACACTTGCAAGCTAGAAAATTCTTGTGGGCTAATGGGTTTTCACAAAGGAAATGGATTTTTTGGATGGGAAAACAAGGAGGGGAAGAGAATGTGGTGAGATCATCTTAAAAATGCATACGGAAGATAGCAGTATGATTAATCAATGCTGGTTTCAAACCACGCAAACACTGGCCACTAGCAAAACCTTCACTGAGACTGTTTCCAATCAGCATTGTGCCAAAATTTGTGTTTATTCTTTATACTAACTACTGGGAAGATAACAAAAAAGCAGTCAATAACTTGCAAAAGCAGGGTTAAAAGGTGATCACCATGTTAGCACTCTGTCTGTTGGGAATAATTATTTTCATCATCCAGTCTTGTATAATAACTACCTGTTTCGGGGGAAAACAGAATAAAGAAGGAGGAAATGGTACAATTCATTCCACTGCTTTTCTTGTTGCTTAATATAACTCTTACTGTGCTACCTTGTCACGCTGGAGATAAATGGAACAGTTGGAACCGAAGGCTTATAACCCTAGCTGTGTTGACGCATTAAGCAAACAATTGGAAGCTGCCATAGCTCAAGGAGAATTAAGCCTTTTGAGAAAGGCCATTATTCCAGAAAAAACACCATGTTCTCCACTTATTCTCTTTCTTTCTTGTTTGAAAAGTTAGCATCAATTGGCACCCTTCCTGTTCCCCATCTGCCAACACTTCAGTGAAATGCTGACTGTTCTGAAGAGGAGGAAAAAAGAGATCAGGTTGAAATGGAAAGTTGCCTAAAAGTTGCTACAGGATTTAGTCTCCTGTGGGCCTTTTTTTAGCCAATAGTATAAGTGTCCTCAGTTACAACGTAATGGAAATGAAAAATAGTTCAGGGAAAAAAAATCCCAAGGCCTGAATTTTGTCATCATTATTCACAGGGAGCAGTACTTATTCCATTGACTTCAGTGACACAGTATGAAGTAGACAAGGTTCCTTGGGTGAATTTGATATCTTTTATTAGACCAACCCAAATGGTTGGAGAATAGTTATTAAGCAAGCTTTCGGGTTCAAAAACCCTTGGGCAGGCTAAGTAAGTTTCAGCAGTTGCTGTGTGCTCTTCCTGGATGGAATGAAAAGTCTGAAACTTCCTTAGCCTGACGTAGGCTTTTTGAACCCGAAAGCTTGCTTAATAACTATTCTCCAACCATTTGGGTTGGTCTAATAAAAGATATCATATTCACCCAAGGAACCTTGTCTGCCTATGTCCTTAGACCAACACGGCTACAACCTAAACCCCTACAGTATGAAGTAGGCACTATTCAGTAGGGCTAGGGACAGACATTACACATAAACTGGTTTAAGTGATCAGAAACTAGTTTAAATCTATAACAGAACAGTCATTCAGTGCACATAAACCAGTTTGAAAATGGCTGAAACCTGTTTGAGATAAACCTGGTCAAATGTAGTATCAGACTTAACGGATTTGGCTCAAACTGGTTTATGCAATGTCTGTTCCAGACCCCTTGCTGGTTTAAGATAAGCCAGACTCCCCAGCATCCTCTCTGGGCTGGGCAGAGCTCTGCCCTCTGCTCCAGTGAGCTGGGCTGGCCCCTCCCCTCTACTCTCTAGCCAGAGCAGGGGCTGGGTGTGGCCAGACACTGGCCTGCCATGGCCCCTTGGGCAAATTCCTCCCTCTGTCCCCTCCACTGGCAAACCTTAAGGACCACAGCTGGGGTTTGCCATCCCCAGCCACACCTCCGTGGCTTGCCAGGCAAGGACAGAATTAATTCCTCCCTCTGTCCCCTCTCTGCCCCAGAACCGCTGGGGGTTTGGCTGCAGTCTCTGTAGCTTGCCTGCAGCCAGGCAGGGAGGGGATTAATTCCATGGGGTGTCCTGGAGCTGGGGGCGGGGAGGGATGGGAGGGGAGGGAGTAGAAAGGCAACTGGTCCCTTGTGTGCAGATCCAAGCCCTGCACCTGTGAGCCCAGAGCTAATACCTGCAGGACCAGACTGAGAGGTGAGAAGTGTTGGCAAAGACCTGACAAATCATTGTGCATGCTGGAGATATAGTTAAGGGAAGTTGCAGACAGCTTCACCAATGAATGCAGAGAGCTACTTTTATATTATAAAGCAGGACATGTATAAGGTGGGAATACCTAAGCAAAGCCTTTCTGAATGCCTGGCTGTAAGGAGAAACACTTCCCTCAGGATTAGTGAAACTAATTCTTTTGTCCTGGTTTACATTTTAAGTCTGACTAAGTTGTGTGTGCTGTGTTTTACTCAGCTGTATCTTAGTTTAGGCAAAGATTTTTGGTAGTCCCTTGTTGTATGTTTTGCAAAATACTGTGTTCAATACATGCTTGCTTCAGAAACAGGACTTTTCCCCCATCCCCACCTCCTCAGTTTGACAGCAGCTGTGTCCCCCCTCCCACCCAAGGCTGGTGGCTGGCATCCCGTGTATTGTGCTAACCCCGACTGATGCCACACCTCCTCTGCTCCAGCAGGGAGGAGTGAGAGCCTTGGGGAGCGTCTTTCTTCCTTTCCCTTTGGCAGTGGCTGACAGGCATGTTCTAGCGCCCCCCAGCTTCTGGCTTTAGCCCCTGCAAGCATGTGGGTGGGCTTAGCTTCTGGCTTGAGCCACTGCAAGCATGTGGCTGCATTTCCTAATTTAACAGAGAATGTCTGTCCAGTTGGGCTAGGGGCAGACATTACATATAAACCAGTTTAAGTGATCAGAAACTGGTTTAAACCTGTAACAGAACAAATATTCAGTGCACATGAACCAATTTGAAAGTGGCTGAAACTGGTTTAAGATAAACCTGGTTGAATGTAGTGTATCAGACCTAACTAATTTGGGTCAAACCAGTTTACGCAATGTCTTATTAATCAGTTCAAGCTGTGCGGTTTAGACTAACCTTAAAAGAGTGAAGCAATTCAGGCTCAGGCTTTCTGAATGTCTGTCCCTAGACTATAGGTAAAGTAGGCAAAATCTAGTACTGCACAAATAATGGAGTATTTTAAAATGTGACTTGACCTTTCCATATTATAACTTTTACTCCAAACTTGTTAGTTTCTATTATGTTAGTTTAATTTACACACAAAAAAGAAAAAGGTCTACATTCCTGAACATTCAGTCCTTCAAATACGAAACAAAGTGAGTTTCTGAGTGCAGCTAACATCATTCCACTCTGGTTCTCAACATCAATATAAGGGGTGCATTCCTTGGAGATAACAGGTTCATATTGTGTACCCCTCCAGGGGGTTGCTTACTTTTCCTCTCTACGATCTAGAACAGCTTTCCAGAGATTACCTTGGCTCTGTGGGTAAGCTAATTTTGTTGGACTGCAGACAGCCCAAATGCAAAAGTTGGCAGGATTTGATTGCAGAATATAATCACCCTGTCTCACCATCAAGAAACACCTTGAAGACTAAGACTGGATTGTCTCTTAGGACACTCAAGTTGATCTTTTCCCCACTGTGTTGCAAGTCCCAAATTTTCCTCATATTCTTACCTGATATTTTCAAAACCTGATATTTTTACAAACTGGCTGAAAAGGTGTTGTGGCCAGAGAAAAAGATTAAATCAAGCACCATTTGACAATTGTATATGTTTCTACAAGCACATTTGGCAAAAATATTCAGCCGCAGGAGAAGAGCAGAGAAACAGCAGAGAAGCTGTGATTTTTAACTACTGTTCAGCCTAATAGTTATAGCCTTATATATCCATTCTCACAAACATAGGGCGCATCATAGCTCTCCCAATCAATCCCTATTTCTCATTTGTGCAGTTATGATAGAATGAATTGCAATGGCTATATGTCTGAGATGATGATTATGGCTTGTTTTTAATGATTCCCAAAATGAGATGGGAGTATGGTTTGCATATAAACCAATATTTCAATTATGAACTACTAGTTTAAATCACTAGCAGATGACAAAGGAAAGAAATGCACTGAATTCAACTTGCTTAGTGTGTGGAAACTGTTTATCTGTTAACAGGTAATTTGATAATTGTTAATAAATCAATTAACCATATTTACTCAAATTTAAGTGAGGGTTCTTCCTCTGATCAGCAAGGGGGGAAAGCCCCTCATCTTAGATTCACATGCAAAGCAGAAGGGTGGCATGTGGCTGCTGCACCTCTAACTCTAGCCCTGAGCTGGGGTCAGAGGCAGAGTCAGACCCACAGCAGCCTCCTGCCATCCCTCTGTTTGTCCTCTGCAGCTTCTGCTCCTCTTGCTCCCTTCTCCCCACTTTCCTGTGAGGCACAGTTCAGCTCTGGCTCAGGCTGGGTTCACTCCTAGGCACGGACACTGTCCCCTAGCTGACCGATCAGTAGCACTTGGGCCATGCAGCAGTGTCAGTAAGGGCTAAGCTTTCATATACTGTGGTCTGGGAGGAAACAGAGCCCAAGTAGCGTTTGACATTATGGTTGGAGGAGTGAGGGGGAGTGGAGAGGAAGAAGCAAAGACCACAGTGAGCAGAAGGGAAAGGGACAGAAGTATGGGAAGCTGGGGGTTGGGGGGGTGCCAGTGATGGCATGGGACAGGAAGGTTGCAAACAGAAGAAGTGGCGGGGGGAGGGGGCAGGGGGCAAAGGGACTACCTGACCCTCCCAATCACTATTCCCTGCTGTAGCAGTGGGAGGATAACTAATTTAAGACAACCCTCTGATAATTAGATTCTATACCTGGAAATTATCACAAATTTATAAATTTTCTATATATAGAATCTAATTTTTGCAGGGTTGTCTTAAATTCAGGGTTGACTTGGATTCAAGTAAATATGGTATTTAAAAAAAAGAGTATTTGCAGATTCCGGATTGTTTTTGTTTTGTTCAAAATGTTTACATTCTCCCACAGTAATAACATTTATGATACCATGTTTTGAAAGAGAGAATGGGTTTACAATCAAGTAAAAGTAAAATATATAGATTTCCCAGCACTTGTGCAGTTAAGTAATAAACTTAATTAAGATAGAACGGCTAGAATGTGTGTATTCCTGTTACAGACATATCTAAAAAAAAATGTAATTAAAAAGAAAATTAAAAGACATGGAAAAGAAATTATTTTAATTAAATGTACAATTAATTGTATAATATACAAGATTTTCTTTGCCAGATTAGACTGCTCTTAATCTACCACTATGGAATACCTTATTCCTCAGAGGAAGTCAAAATCCCCAACAATTCTCCTACTCCACTGTGTAGTTCTCTATAAAGAAAGAATAGTACTTCCTTATATAAGTAAAACATTAACTACCATCCCACTACAAATATTTGGCCGAAGCCAGTAATATTTCCTCAGGCTAAACTTTGATGTCTGGGGCATACTTTTTTCCAGATTAAATGTGGCAGCACACTTCACTCTTATACCTGAGATATGTACGTGTACACACACACATACACACACACACACACACTCACATGTGCATGCATGTGTAAGACTTGCTGGGCCCAGTCAGACTGTGTGAAGTGAGCCTGGCTGGGGCCAGATCTGACCGCATGGAGCCTAGAAATTTGCCACTGCTCCCGCACCACCAAATTTCCAGATTCATGGGAAGCGCTGTGCGCCAGATGATATGGTTCTGTGGACTGGACTTAATACTGATAAAATATCATTTTTCACAGCACACATTTACTGCTTTCATGACACACTAATGTGCCATGGCATACTCTGTGGGAATCACTAAACTAAACTTTGTGACTTCAGTGAAAATTTGGCCGGAAGAAGGTTTTCAGAAATTGCGTATGCTTCCTTAGATGATTCACCCTATTATCAAATGCAGTACTATGTAACTCTTGATAATTTCCAGCAGCAATGAAGTTCAAAATACAGAAAAATAAATATGCTCTTCCTTTTGGTTAAAAAAAAACAAACAAACCAACACCCCGCCCCCCTTTTTTGTCACACTTTATATAGTCGATACCTAAAACTAGACATGTACTCTGGAATATTTTCACCTTGTCTTCATATTATTAGTAAAGCAAAATTTTTCATTTCCTTCATAATTAATTAAGAACATAAGAACTGACATTTACTGGATGAAACCATAGCTTGGGGTTGGCAAAATATGGCCTGTGGGCCACATCTGGCCTGCCAGGCACTTTCATCTGGCCTGCAGCACCCACAAACTAATTGTACCCCACCCAGTCCTTCTGCCCATGAAGGTGGGAGCAAGATGCCCACATATGCACACCCTACCAACATACCCTATTGCATCTCACTCCCACCCTCTAGGGTGGAAGGGCCCAGCCCAACCAGCATGCAGCCCAGGTGGGGCTGCTGCTGCTCCTGCTGCTGCAGCTTCCAGGGGACTTACTCAGCTTCCCCAGCATCCTGCTCACTCCAGGAAACAGGTAGGGAAGCAGTGAGGGGTGAGGACAGGAGCTGCAGCTGCACAGGAGTGCAGAGTGTGGGGCTAGGGCTAGTGGAAGCACAGAGCCCAAGCTATGAGGGAAGCAGCAGTGCAGAGCTTGGGTGGGCAGGGTGTGGGTACAAAGGAGGATGGGGGTGGTGAGGGAACACCCCCATACTCTCCCTATGGTGCAGCAGCAGCAGGTGGGATGCTCAGGGCCCTCATGCCCAGCTCAGTGCTGGTACCTGGCAGAGTGTGGCTCCGGCCAGCACTGCACATCACAGCGAGCACAGCCTGGCTGGGCCACCTCTTATCGCCAGTGCTCCCTGCCACACATACACAACCCTGCCCTTGCATGCCACTGAAGGGAAGCTACTCATGCTGGAACTGCCTGCCTTCACCACCCCATGCTGTGCACATCCCGGGACTCTGGTGGAAGCAGAGGGAAGACCCTGCCCCTGCTTCCCTGTGGAGTCTGGGGACCTGCGTGGCATGGGGTGGCAAATGCAGCTGGCTCCAGTGTGAGGAGCTTCTCTCTAGTAGAGTGCGAGTGTGGGGGCTGCATGTGTGGAGCAGGGGAGCACCGGTGATAGAGGCAGCCTGGTTAAGCTAAACTTGCCACTATGACAACACTGGCTGGAGCCACATGTTGCCAGTCACCAGCGCCTGCACTGGGCACGAGTGGCCTGAGCACCCCCGCCTGCTGCTGCTGCACCATAGGGGGAATCTGGGGGGTCCCCCACCCCCCACCCGCAATACCCCACAAATGCCACACACCCACATCCTGCCTCCACAACTCCCCACATATAAACACTCCCAACATACCCTATGCCCCCCACACACAGACACCCCACCTCAAAAACCCACTCCATACATATTTCCCCACACTCCAGCATATACACACACACTCACACCCCAACATACACCCCCCACACCCCACCACACACACAATATACAAGGCTAAAAATTTAGTTTTGAGTTTTATGTAATCACTTGTATATACAGTATGCAAACACAAATTATGACAAAAATATTTTTTGTAATAAAATTAAAATATATTATAGTAGGTGTTTGACTTTTAGTGTATGATTTTTTTTTCTGGTTCTAAGATGGCAGCCTCCCCTCCCAAGGGGGAAAGGGGAGGGCCTTCCAGTGGCAAAGGTCAGGGGCAGGACTTCCAATCCCAAGATGGCAACCAGGGCCGTGGCAACTGCCCTCAACTGCATGCAGCTCTCAAAAGCTCACCAAACCTCATTAAGCAGCCCTACATCCAAAATAACTGCCCACACCTGCCATAGATCCATCTTGCGTAGCATACTGGGTCACACTGTGGCAGAGAGTGGATGCTGAAAGGGAGGGTGAACTAGGTATGATCACAGGGGTTTTCCCACTATTCCTCTCTCCCTTAAAGCCTCCAGCATTTAATGTCTAGGAAGTTTTGATACCCCTAACTCGCAGGTTCAATCTCTCCTACCATGTTCTCTTCTGTAATTTAAGAACTGCATAAAAATGATAATGCATCTCTGTAATGATTAAGCTGCAGTACATACATTTCAGTCTTAATTCTCAAATAACAACTAATAGTCTGCTTTATGGGTAGTTTCTTTCAAGCTTCTTCCAGCATGTTTGTAACACCATTTTTCTTTCAACTAGGATTGCATGAATATTCCTCAAACTGTAAAATAGACACGATCTGGTGAGTTGCAATATAGGTTCTTTTGACACATTTCAGCAACTGGTTGCAGATTTGGGGTGTTCTTCACTAGAGGCTGCCAAACAAGTAAACAAGATGACACCATTGAATTCATCTTATTGCTGACCTGAAGCAGAAATTGAATTCTGACTAACTGATCTTTCACCTATGGAAGCCTACCTCCTACACAATTAGCTGTAAAAGTTACAGTTCGTCTCATGTACTGCTAACAGCATACTACTTTGTACTTGGAAAGTATAATAACTCCAGGTAAGACATTTCTATTAATTTTACAAGAGGCAAGCATTTTGTAATATTTTTTATTGAACCAGTTATCTAGTTGGGAGTGCTATTAGACAAGCTTTTGGTCATTACATGCCCTTTCACAGATCACTGTATTAATATTATACTGGTTTCAACTATACTAATTCTACCTTGCACTGGTGTAAGGGAAGCCAGTCAGGTTCAAAACGTTTTTCATATAATTAATTTTGCCTCCACCCCAATTAAAAAAAAATGCTTAAACTCTCCTCCTTAGATAGATATACATACACTCTACTGCTTGTTTGAGGGTATATAGGGTCAGAAGGAGTAAGGCCAAGAGGACTGTTCCTAATTCTCACACATATGAAAAAGGAAGAAAAGAAACAAACTTTGGAAATAAAAAAGAGAATGACTGCAGCTGTGGGGTAGCATTCACTAGTCACCAAGAAACATGGATTTTATGTTGCTACGTTTCCCGCTGTTCAATAGAAACATATTTATTGTGGCAATCCTTGCATCAAATTACTACATATGCCACCTGTAAGACAAAAAGAACAATATTTTAACCTAATATAAATGTGTATACAAGCCAATCTTGACAAATTTTATATTTTAGTACAGTTGACAAAGATAAATATGTATCACATTAAGCATATTTTTCCTCAAGCTTTGTAAACCCTTTGTTTTTGTATTTTATTCCTCACTCTTCCAGTTTGACAAAGACATCTTTAAAAGCAAAGGAGACAAACAATTCTTTGGGTGCATCTACACAAGACATTTACTGCAGAGCTGCCTAATTAGCTTTGCAGTAAAGGGTCATCATCTACATGTGGAGCCCTATTAGGCTGCAGGAAACTAATTCATTGCATCACAGATTAGTACTTGTAAACATAAGCACTATCCTGGGCCAAACTTCTTTACTGTGCAGCAACACATGTATAGACACTGACGGGGCTGGCTGAGACACAAAGGTACTTCAATACAGGGGCTGCCTGCTGGATAGCTCTGCATTGGAGCGACCTTGTGCCCCAGGCAGCCCCTCTGCAGCACATTGAACTAGGTCAGAGTAGCCCCAGGCTGGCAGGCTGGCTCCCCCAGCCCTATGCCAGCTGGGGCTGCTCTGACATGGCTCAACATGCTGCAGTCCTGGGCACAGATTCAAAAGTGGCACCCGGGAGTAATAAACTCTGACACAATATGCCCCAGGAGTCTATTGCTCCATGCTCATAGCAAGTGTATATGCACCCTATATGTACAAAACAAAAACAATGAAGAAGATGCAATACAAAGTTAGATTTTGTTTCCGGGTAAGTAGAACAAGGAATATAGTAAAAAGCAGTTCCTAGCTTTTCACTGGAGACAGTGATGACTCTAGATCTTGCCTTAGGGAACAATCCTTTTGTTAAGGAAAATTGCCTATCTCCCTGTGGCCTTGGATACTATTATTATTAAAGAAGGACCCTAGCAATATCTTTGAATAAATCTTCATCAAATTTTCAGTCTCTCATGTTTCCAGAGTCTATAGTTGGTTCTCTAAACCTTTTAGAGCCACAGGCCAGAACAAGCCAGCTCCAGTCTAAAGTGACCAGGGGTCTTCCATAGTGCACCAACAGCATGGGGAAGCTTTCCCTGTGCTCCCACCAGAGCCACACAGCTAGGAGCTGCGCCCATGCCACTGCTGCTTCTCCCAGCGCTCCTGCTCCCCAGCTGCATTGTGAGCACATTATTCAGCCAGATGGTAGCTGTGCTGGACCCAGGTTGGGGGGAGATTGGGACTCAGAAAAGAGGGAGCAGTGTAGAAGCAGCTTCCAGCCACTGCCACTTCTCCAAGCACCCCTACTTCCAGCCTGCAGTCTGTATGTAGCCAACCCCTCCTCTAAAGGGCTGAACCAAAGACAGGGCCTGGGAGTGTTCAGCTGGGTTCCAGTCTTTGTAAGGTGAATTCATTTAAACTATCCTTTTTCATAAACAGACAGTTTTATTCTCATTTGGATTTGGCCAGACTGGGAGGGGGCTTTGAACACTTATAGTTGCAGATGGTAACTGATTAACCAATAACTAACCCACCTATTTGAAACAGTTATGCATTCGTTGTTGGTTCAAAGGCAGCTTTCTGTAGTTAGCACCTATTACATGTTTATTTACTTGTTAAGCAGTGTCAATCTTTCCTCACGAGTTGTTATACTAGTAAAAGGAACTGACTATACATGTGTGCTAAAGGAGGATGGAAACACTAAATTTTGGTGCAAATGCAACATTCCTCATATACAATATAACTACCAGAGAACTATTACCTCCTTGCTTTTTCCACTGGTCCAGCTCTCAGTACAACAAAGTCAACTATGATCTCACACATTCATCTTCCCTTGTACCAAAAGTAGTTTTGAAACACTGAACATAGATTTTGAAGCCCAGTAATGTATCTGCAGTGCACAACTCCACTATCCATTCATATTCTGCATCAAAACAGTTGTCCAAGATAACATGGAATCTGGATGAGAGGTCTATAAAATCATTTTTCTCCACATGCTCTAAAAGCTCACCCAGTGAGCTGACATGCCACAATCCCCAAAAGAGCCAATGGACTTTTCTATGGGGCAACCAGTGTGCAGTAAGATAGGGTGTAAACGTACAAGCATTGCACTCACTCTGCATTGACTTCCCCCATGGACATTCACTGAGCACACAGAGCCGGGGTGGGGCAGGGCAGTCTTTTAGCACATCACAAATTAGTTCTGCACTCTCCCAGAGTGTCACTCTAATCCCCTTCTCTTTCCTGATTTGCTGTCCTGCTCTCTGCTCCCTGATCTGTCTGCCACTGTACTGCCTGTCCTCTCTCCGACCTGTTGCTTGCCCCACACAGAGTCTGCCTGTGCCACTTGTGATACATGTTGGCTACCCCTGATATAGAGCACGCCCACACCACATCTACTCTGAACACACTACTCCCACCAACGCCACCACACAGCAGTGAAACTGCTTTGTGGGAGGGAAGGAGGGGGGTCCCTGACAATCACTCTCTAACTTACCAGAGACACAAATGTTGACAGTGGCCACAGAGGGTGCTCCAAATGAGCATCACAGCTGTACTTCAGGAATTGGCACATGCAAATGAGAACAGGTGGGGCAGGGCAAACTGGAGAGCAGGATTCCCTGGGAATGCCAGGGACAAAAATTAGACATCCCTATGATTGAGTTTCTTCTCTGATGTAAGTCACATTACTTTGGAATAGACTAGTCCATTCCTATGCTTAATGGATGGTAAGAGCACAGGGGGTCAGTAACGAATAGCTAGTGTGCTGGAACATCACACTCTGGCTTACTGGGCATGCACTTCCCCAGGCAGATGAGATTTATGTGAAAGAGCTACTCAAAAACGCATGTGCATGGAAGATTTAAAAAGGAATAACTCTTTGCAATTCCCCAGTGTGTTCCTGCTTCATCAATATATACAGTGGGCTTATAATTGCAACATTCAGTGAAGTACTAAACGAATACGCCAAACTGCTAAGAAGAGTTGGAGGTCAGATAGTTTAGCTGGGAATTGGAGAAAAGGGAAGTACTATTACAGGCAGCTGCCTCACACAGGACATTTTAAATTGGTTAGTGGGCCACTCCCTTTGCTTAGGGGGCACTTTTATATTTGAATTCCTTCGTGATGTGCGGTGAATCTTTTGCCATTTCCATGCATTTATGCAGGAAGCACGGGCAACTTTTCCTGTAATTATGCCAGAGACATGTGGCAGTTAGACTGTACCTGTCACAGGTTGCCAAGATGATTTGAGAAGATGTAAGGAGATGTATCCTTTAGGGAATATTCACTTGATAATCTTGATTGCTAATGTTTACTTTGTGACTGTTACACTATCAAATGTGCTTCTGGCAATGTGTCACATTACATTAGCAGACTTCATGTCCATCTACCTCCCTAGTGACTCTGGACCAGCTCTTTATCTGAAAAATCAGCATAGCTCCAGTAAAGTCAACCGACCAATTTTTACTTTTTATACCAGCTAAGGATCTGGACAGCTGCATCTGTTGTAGCTATTCTTCTACAGATACTCCATATCCTAAATTAAACATATTTAGCTTATCATCTGCTATCTCATCTTTTACATAGGCACTACCTTACTTTCACCAAACTACAGGATGGAAAGATTCAGAATGTGAGAGTGTTAATATTTTAGATCTAGTTAAGTCTAAAGCTCCTCCTGTTGTCCAAACCATGCCTTTTGCACGCACATTGCCCCCAATCTAGAAATGGTGTTCAATAAATAAATATGTCCATTTACAATGGAAATATTTAGAAGACAATTATACTATTTCTACAGAGAAGCTCAAAGAAAGTCCTATTTCTGTTACATAGCTCAAAACTGCCCAATGGAGCTAAAATAATGAATTGCCTCTTGATATTTTCCCCCTTCTAGACACAAAATGTAACTACCCAGTGTTAGATTTCCACTATACATCTAAACTGGTTTTCTCATATGGTAGTGTGGCAGGCCAGTAGGGGGAGCTCCTGCATTGAGCCTCCCAACTCACTATGCCCGTCCACCTTCCTGACTCCACGTCTCTCTCCAGGGGCGCCTAAGCCCTGGCAGACCCCCTTTTGAACACCACCGCAGAGTCCGGGAGTAACGTGTGCTGCCACTGCCCCGAGAAGAGACTGTCTGGGTCCTGTGTCCTCAAGGAAACACAGGCCTAATAGTCCTATGGTACTCGACCCAAAACAACAACTTGGGGCACTTACCCAAGTCGGGGACCAAAAAGGATAGTCCCCCTTAGTCTGTAGACCCAAGGGGCCTCCTAGGCATAATTAAACCCACCCCTCAGTAAGTCTCCTACACCAGTCACAAAGGAGAACTTTATTGCTCCCAACAGGATGAGGTAGAATAGGGTAAAAGGTAGAGCACTATCAAGGGATTACCATTGAGCAAAACAATCTGGCTGAGGTAGCCATTTGATACGCAAATGCATAACTGTGAGCTAACTAGCTCTCTAGAAACACAAGTATCATTCAGAAGATGATAGTGATCTGGCTCAGAGATTTCCAGAAAGAAAGCGTTTCAGACGGATCAGACTCTCTCCCTGTGTCCTGATGCTTGGGCCATGCTGTAAAAAATGGCTTCTCCTCCTTCTTCTTGGACCAGACCCTTATATAGCCCTTCTGACCTCAGCAGCCCAGTCCAATAGAAGCCAGCAGTGTTGGCAATTAGCCAACCAATTTAAAAAGTATCACTGGTCACCTGGGCAGATGAGCAGGGGCTTTTCCCTCCCCCCACTCAGGTGACCAGAGGGACCACACCCTAGGCACCAGGCTTTTGTCATGTAGGCAGGGAGGAAAATCCCACCCCCCCCTTAGAAATTTGACCCCAGTGTCCCAAGCTGACAGGGACAGATTTCTGGAGAGAGACACAGACGGTGGCGTTTCTGCCACGGGCAGTAATTGCAGTACAGGATCCCAATGGGTGCTTAAAATCACAGGCTACAAAAAAAGACAGCGAAGAAAAAGAATACGGCAATTCTAGAATCTTAAACTGAAAGATAAAGTCAACAATTTCCAAAAGGGTGTTATTAACTAACTTATTGTTACAATCTGCCTCCAAAATAGTTTTGTGAGCTCCTTCTAGGTTTCTGCAAAAACCAGAGACCAGACCCCCCAAAACTGTTGCAAGCAATTAACTGTACATCTAATCTAATTAAAATGACATACAGATATACTCTCTGAGACACTACAGTAATTGGTCAAACTTTGTGGAAATGCAGGCTGACGAAAAGCTTTCTTTTATTAGAAAAGCTACAAACTTCCTCTCTCTCCATTTGTACTTTAGTGTCAATACTTACCCTATCTACTCTCTAAAAACACCGTCTTTTTATCAGCCGCTCTCAATAGTTTTGTCTTGTATTAGGTCATTCAATTTATTCAGCCGTGGTGACTAAACCATTCTAATCAGCCTATGTATGTTTTATTGCCAGGTCTCATTCATCTTCTACTCAAAATTATTTGTCTAACATACATATTCAATCTAATTTCTCTCTCTCTCTCCTTCTTTTCCCCTCCTCCCCCTACACGTCCATTTAGGGCTTCAACCCAACTCCACTGTATAGTCAGCCACTTAAATCTTCCATTTGTTCCAGTTTGTTCTTACCTGGAGAATACCACTGATGCATTTTCTAGCTACAACTTTTCATCTCAGCCTTTGTCTTCTGCTTCTACTCTTCAATCAGGCACAGATTGGGGAAATGGGCAGTGCTACAGCTGCACCCACTTTTGATTTCTGCTCCACCCAAACTTTAAAACAAACTGCCTGAGAGGGGCAGCAGCCTTTCTATTCAGGCAGTTCTAAGAGTCAATTGACTTCATGGGTCATGAATCTTCCTCATT
>NW_005842278.1:1248045-1256239 GCF_000455745.1 Alligator sinensis
CTGCTAATCTCTTTCTACTCCACAGGTGTTAATAGCCCTCTCTCCTTTTCAGTGGTCTTAGTGTTCCACTATTCAAACTATCCTTTCTTTTGCAGGTTTGCTCTCTGTTATCCATTCCTAATAATCTCTCTCTTCTATTTCACAGTCCTGCACACTGTTCTTAGCTGTAGCTGAAAACCTTAACTCAGGTGTGGTAATATTAATTCAGATGTAGAGATGACTGTCAAAGCACTGGAGGCATTGTCAAGGTGCTCAAAAAATAGACTTTGTTTTATAAATCTGAGTAAGAGATGTACATTTAACTATAATGACTACAGGACTAATGACACAATATCTTGCAACTATTTTGACTTGTTTGCCTAGATTGTTGGGGTTTTTTAGCTTTATATATAATCTAGCAAATTTGTGCACATTGCAATAGTTATATTTGTTTTTGCTTTGATTTCATAATATAGTGCTAACCCCCTAGCATACTAGTAAAGCATCCAGTTTATCTTTAACTGGAGAAAAGTATTTGTTGTGTTATACGTGATGATGTGCCACATCATCTGCACCCCGCTTTTCAAAATCCCAGATCTGCCCAGGCCTTTGGGGTTCATCTCCATGACTCTTTTCACTATACTTCCTTCCTCACTGTGCAGGTCATGCCCTTAGACATCTTTGCCTAGCTTTCACAATATTCCAATTATTTCTTGATACCTTCATTTGTGTGTGTGTGTGTGTGTATTTCTTTTAGTGAAACACACAATAATCACCTTAGCCTCCTCACCTCAGTCTGAGTGCCACTTTTTCCTTCATTCTCATTGTCTGAGCTTCCTCTCCATATAGAAACCATGGTCACATAGATCTTTATCTTCAACTTCCCTAGAATCTTTTCAACCACAAATAATATCTGAAAAAATTAATCCTCTCTCTATTTCTGCTTCACAATTGCTTCACTTATTGTAGATCCAAAGTACTTGAATATCTCCACTTAGTTTAAGGTATTTCTTTTCCTACTTTCACTACTATGAATTTCCATTTACCTGTACAACTAGAAGATTCCACAAAGTATAATAAATGTTGAAGGGAAAAAAATCTAAATTATTTCAAGATATTATTTCAAACATTTTATTACATTCTTTAACTTCCATCTTTGACCATGAAATAAAGTAATCCAAAGATATTTGAAGAAATTGAACAGAAGAAAATGGAAATATTTCAACCAATTTGCTAATGGTGAAGCCCATTAGGTTGTGATATAGTTTCCAAAGAAAAATGGTAAACTGTTCAGTACTTGGTTTACTTAAAACTGAAGTGAACAGAAAGTATTCAAGAAAATCCTCTAGGAAACAATTCTGCACTATAAGTGAAAGAGGAATTAATGCAGCTGTTCCCAACAGATCTAGTGTGTGTGTCTGTGTGAGTGCACGCCTACACATACGTGTGCACCTGCATGCATGTATATTCATAGATTTCATAAATTTCATAGACATTTGGAGGATCATCGAGTCCAGAACCCTGCCCCAGGGGCAGGAAGTCAGCAGGGATCATAGGGTCCCAGCAAGATAAACATCCAAATGTGTCTTGAAGGCGTTCAAAGTGGGTGCTTGAACCATCTCCAACGGCAGTCTATTCTAAAACTTGGGGGCTCAGACAGTAAAGAAGTTCTTCCTTATGTCCAGCCTGAATCGGTTGCGGAGGAGTTTGTGAGCATTTGATCTTGTCATCCCTTGGGGTGCTCTGGTGAACAGACATTCCCCCAAATCCTGGTGAACACCCCTGATAAACTTATAAGTGGCCACCAGATCACCCCTGAGTCTGCGCTTTTCCAGGCTGAAGAGTCCCATGGCTCTCAGCCTCTCATCATAAGGTCTGTTTTCCTGACCTCTGATCATGCACGTGGCTCTCCTCTGCACTCTCTCAAGTTTCTCCACATCCTTTTTGAATTGTCGAGCCCAAAACTGAATGCAGTATTCCAGCTGCAGCCTCACCAAGGCCAAGTACAATGGGAGAATGATGTCCTGGGATTTGCCTGAGAAGCATCTATGGATGCAAGCCAGCGTTTTGTTCACTTTACTAGCTGCAGCATCACAGTGAAGGCTCATATTTATCCTGTGGTCAATCATGACCCCAAAGTCCCTTTCATCTGTAGTGCTAACCAGCATGGCACTGCTGAGTCTATAAGCATGCAGCAGGTTTTTCCTCCCAAGGTGGAGAACCTTGCATTTTTCAGTGTTAAACACCATCAGGTTCTCATCCGCCCATTTCCTGAGCCTGTCAAGGTCAGCCTGGATCACCCTCCTGTCCTCAGGTGTGGATGCTTTACCCCAGAGTTTGGTGTCATTGGTGAACTTGGCCAGTCTGCTTCTGACACCAATGTCTACATCATTCATGAAGATGTTAAAAAGTATAGGCACTAGGACAGAGCCTTGAGAGACCCCACTGGTCACTGCGCACCATGACGATTGACTCCCGTTGACCACCACCCTCTGGGTCCTACTACAGAGCCAATTCCCCAGCCAGCGGATTGTGATGAGGTTGAGGCTGCAGTTAGCCAGTTTTGCCAAGGGGTGATCATGGGATACCAGATGGAAGGCTTTTTTAAAGTTAAGATATATGACATCAATCTCTTCCCCCTTGTCCAGGTGATAGGTCACCTGGTCATAAAAGGAAATGAGATTGGTCAAGCAAGACCTACCCACAACAAACCTGTGCTAGGTATCCCTCAGGATATTGCTGTCACCTAGTCTGTTAAGGATGTCCTCTTTTATAATCTTTTCCAAGACCTTCCCCAGGATAGAGGTCAGGTTGATGGGCCTATAGTTTGCTGGATCTACTCTCCTCCCCTTCTTGAAGCTAGGCACCACATTGGCCCTCCTCCAATCTTCGGGCACCTCACCAGAGCACCAGGAGTTCTCAAAGATCCATGCCAGGGGCTGAGCTATGATGCTAGCCAGCTCCTTGAGTACCCTTGGGTGTAAACCGTCAGGGCCGGCTGACTTGAAGGTATCCAGCCTGTCAAGGTGTTCCTTCATGAGGTCAGCTTTGATGGATGGTAAGGAATCTCCCACATCTGTGCCTCCCTTTCTCACAGTGGGCAGGGGCGTCCCATGGGACTGGTGAAAAACTGATGCAAAGTACCCATTTAGAAAGTTTGTTTTTTCCCGGGCATCACTTGTCAGTTGTCTCATCTGGTTTAGCAGGGATCCAATGTTGTCCTTGCTTTTCCTCCAGCTCCCCACATATCTAAAAAAGGACTTTTTATTGTCCTTAATATTTGTAGCTAGCTGGAGTTCCATCGCAGCCTTGGCTTTCCAGGTTTGCTCTCTGCAGGTCTGGACCAGAGCAGAGTATTCCTCCTTGGTGGTGGTTCCAGTCCTGCATCCTTTGTAGGCCCTTTTTGGCTGTAGGAGGTCTGCTAGTCCCCTGAAGAGCCAAGAGGGCTGCTGTGCCCTTTTGCTGCCTTTTCTCCAAGACAGGATAGACTTTGCTTGCACGTCTAGGATTGCTCCCTTGAGGAGCAACCACTCGTCCTGAACTTCCCTCCCCTTTGGGTTGTGGCCCTTTAGGGACTCACTGACAAGCCTCCTTAGCTTGTCAAAGTCAGCTTTCCTGAAGTCGAAGACTTCTGTATTATTGACTTACTTGCCAGCTTTATGGTGAATGGTGAAGGTGATGAGCTAGTGGTCATTGTCACCCAGCTTCCCTTCGATCATTAGGTTGCTGATTAGGTTGTCCCTGGTTGCCAGTACCAGGTCAAGCAGCACTTTACCTCTTGTTGGCCCGTAGACTTCCTGCATCAGATAGAAGTCATCCATGCACGAGAGAAAGCTTTGTGACTGGATTTGACTGAGTGCTCCTCCCACGAGATGTCTAGGTAGTTAAAGTCTCCCATGACAACCATACACCGGGAGCATGCAGCCTCAGCCAATTCCCTGGCAAACTCCTGGTCAAGGTATTGACCCTGGGTAAGGGGTCTGTAGTAGATTCCCACCATAGTATCCCCTGTGCCATGTTCCCCATGGATTTTAACCCAGAGGGTCTCAAGTCCACTGTGGGTGCCAATGTCGGCTTGCAGGGATGTGTAGCTTTCCTTGACAGAGAGAGCTACACCCCAGCCCTTTTTTTTTTTACTCGATCCCTCCTGTACAGGGTATAGCCATCTATACCTGTGGCCCAGTCATGGGTGGAGTCCCACCAGGTCTCCGTTATCCCTATGACTTCATACTTGTTTGCATTTAGCAGGTGGACAAGTTCCTCCTGTTTATTCCCCAAACTCCTGGCATTTGTGTATAGGCACACAAGTGTCCCCTTGGGGGCCCTTGTATTGCCTATAGTTCATTCCAGAGCTGGGGCAGGGGTGGGCTCCCTTAAGTGCCTTTGCAAGAGTTCCTCAGTGGACCAGCAGTGACAGTAGTCCCCCCATCTCCCAGTGGGCTTAAAGCCTGGTGGAGCAGGTCAGCCAGTCTGGCTGAGAAGAGCCTCCTCCCTGGCAGAGAGGTGGAAGCTGTCCCTCCCCAGCAGCTCACTGCCTCTCTCTCCAAAGAGCGGACTGTGGTCATGGAAGCCAAAGCCTTCCCTATGACACCAGCGCCGCAGTCTTTGGTTTATTAGCTGGATCCTCCTGTCCCTCCTTAGCTCATAGCCCGAGACTGGGAGGATCAATGAGAACACCACCTGTGCCCCCAACCCCTTAAGTCCCGCTCCCAAATCCTTGTAGCACTTCATGACGCAGCTGGGAGTGCTGTAAGCTGTGTCATTCATGCCCACATGGATGAGGAGCATGGGATAGTGGTCAGTGGGCTGGAGGAGTTCAGGGATCTTCTCTGCAATGTCTCAGATCTGGGCACCTGGGAAGCAACAGACTTCCCAGGCTAAGGGGTCGGGGTGGCAGATTGCCCCTCAGTCCCCCTCAGGATGGAGTCTCTGACAACAAACACTTTGCGTTTTATCTTAGGGAAAGCGGGGGTGGTAGTTACAGTTGAGCCTGTGTTGCCTGCAGGAGCTGGCAACTTAGCAGGCTCTGCTGGGGCTGCAAGAGGTTCATATCTGTTGCAAAACTCCAGTGGTGGGGGGGCCTTGGTGCAGCGGGCCTTGGGGCCCTTGACCACCTTGGTCCAACCCCTGGGCTGGACAGTATGGGAGGTCCTCGAGTCCTCCCCAGGCCTGGAAGGGGACCGAGGTCAACCCTCCACCTCCTGAGGGAGAAGGGCCTGGCAGTAGGAGTTGATCTCCTGCTCACAGTCCCTGATGGCACAGAGTCTCTGGACTGCGGCCTGGAGCTCCTCCAGCTGGTGCACCAGAGACCCCAGTAGGGAACAGACCTCACAAAGAGAGGTGGCCATGCTCCCGGGCCCCAGAGCTGAGAGACAGAGGCTCCGTCTGCGTGGAGCTTGGAACCATGGGCTCTGTCTGGGTGGGGGCCTCTGAGGCACCGGGGTGGGTGGCGCAGACCCTGAGGGGACCCGTGGCATGCTGTTGATAGGCCAGCTGCAGCTGGGACTGTCTACCCTGGGGGGCTAACAGGCAGGGCCAGGAAAGCAGAGACAGAGCAAAACCCTGGACATTGCTGATATTTAAAAAAAACACCTGGACAGAGATGGGAGGACCCATAAAAAGAACATGTCTATGAAAACCTGGATGTATGGAAACCCTAGTGTATCCCATATTTTTAAAAAGTCACATTAGGCAAAGAAGGAAAAAATATATGTACATCCCAGCATAAAAGTTTCCAACATCTTACCAACTTGGTCTGTCTCTTTCAGAAGTACTCAACCTCTGGTCCATGGGGCTAGTGGGAGAGAGTGATGGCAATTTACACTACTACTGCTCCTCCACCTCTGAATTTCCAAGCCCTATGGGTCAGATGACATGGTCCTGCATGCAGCATCCTGCCTGCATGCACAGGGGTGTGTGACAGAGCCCTATTAGCATGCATGGGGCTCAGGTGGCAGGGCCAGATACTAAGCATGTGCAGCTGGGGATGAGCAGTGGAATCCAATCCAGCATGTGTGGGGCAACTTGGTCCAGTCTGGAGCATGTGCGTGTTGGGGCGGGGTGATGGGGCCCAATCTGGAGCAAGTAGGCAACTTGGCCTGATCTGAAGTACATGAGGGTATATAGGTAGGATGATGGGGCTGGGGGTGGCAGATCCGATCTGGCACAGGGCCAAGACCACAATCCAGCATGTGCTGAATTGGACCCTGGCCCTATGTGTGGTGGAACAGGCCCAGAGAGTGGGATCCATCCCATACCAATTATCCAATTGTGTATTTATTACACTTTTATGAACAATAAAAAGTATGCCCCCTTTTGGTTTTGTATTACTCTTTCTTGTAGACTTATCAGGAATGAAAATTTGCATTTAAGAAAACTAAAGGAAACCAAATTACATTTATAAAACCAAAGAAATAAGACAAGTCTTTCTTAAAACAAGAGGTACATATTTAGTTACACATGATAATGAAATTCTGTTGCTCAAAGTCCCTAGTAAACTTGGAAATGAACAACATTTCCACTGAAGTATCCAGTTTCTATTTCTTCCCAGTTACATGTAGATAATATATTTCTCTTATACTCAGCACCAAAATGCTGCAGAGAATGTTAATTAATTATGGCCTCAGTTGTTCCATTAGACTCACTGCTAATGTTAGCCAACAACTTAAAGAACTAAGGTTCTCCTTCCAAGTTCCATACCAGTAACACTCAGTATACCATGAGGTAAGGAAATAGTAAATCACAGGGTCCACACATTTTTAATTAGGAAGCTATAAATTCCAAACACATGGGAGACCATTTGTACTGCATATGCCTATTGCTGGCATGCTGATGAAAATGCTGCCAGATCCTGCAGTACAGCCTGATGGGTTCTGTTTTTCTCTATGGAATTATGATTGATTATTTATTTTTAATATGTTTTTTAATTTAGAGGCTTCAAAATGTTGAGTCACAATTTCCTTAGACATGGATGATATCTGATTGCAATAATGAACTTTCATTTAACCTTGGTAGCAGTGGCTCCTGCACATCAGCTACCAATCTGGATAGTAGGAAGCCTTATTGCAGAAGGAAGGAGTGGATGCACTTGGAAGTATTGGTCAGCTACCCTAGAGATGCCAAAATGGGTCAATAATGTGGCTCTCTGGTCAGTTAAGATTCCCAAATTACACTTTATCCTTGTCACTTGACACTCAAGTCAGGCCATAGCTGACCCTCTGTAGAGTTTGCTCAGGATTGGGAAAGGCTGTGCTCTATATGATGGTCCACAGAACAGAAGGAGCCAGTCACCTACAGGACGGAGGTCACAACTTTCAAAATCATGGGATACAGAGGAAGAGGGGTTTGCCCTTTGCAAGGGAAGTTGTAAACAGAGTCCTGGGGAAAATTCTGTGGGAAGAGTGCCGTGCAATTCTACGGATCACTTACAGAAGGAATTTTTTCTTCAAACCACTTTACAACCATTCACTAATTAATCCTTACTGAGCAGTAGGCCTGTGTGAAGCAGCTACTATTCACTTTGGATTCAGATTTGGCAGATTCAGGGGACAGTTATTCGATTTAGTGATTCGGGACAGTGATTCAAAGCAATTTGCCTGATTCTGTATCAGAAATTCAGCTGCCGCCAAATCAGCCAAATCTCCAAATCAAACAGGTCCAATGCCCCGCCCACTCTCCCAGCCCCGTCAATGGCTGCCCCACCCAGCCACAGTGTCCTGGCTCTTTAAAAAAAAGTCCCATACTCACCATCTCCCACCAAGCAGGGGGGACAATCCCCACTGCCCCGTGCTGCATGGGGGGGGCTCTGCCATGAGCCCCTAGAACCACAGTGGCTGCTGCAGCAACTGGTGAGTGTGGGGCTTTTTTTTTTTTTTTTTTTTTTTTTTAAGAGCCAGGATGCTGGGGCTAGGCGGGGCAGACACTGACGGGGCTGGGACAGCAGGTGGGGGATGGGGGCTCATGGAAGAGCCCCCCCATGCAGTGTGGGGAAGTGGGGGACAGCAGGCATCGCCCCCCCTGCCTGGCAGGAGCTACTGAGTCAGAGAATCATAGAAGTAGGGTCAGAAGGGACCTTGTAGATCTTCTAGTCCGACCCCCTGCCTGGGCAGGAAGAAAACTGGGCTCAATTGACCCCAGTCAGGTAGGCATCAAGCCGCTTCTTAAAGACCACCAGGGTAGGAGCCACCACCACTTCCCTTGGAAGTTGGTTCCAGAT
>NW_005842278.1:1256447-1267012 GCF_000455745.1 Alligator sinensis
GCTCAGGGCAGGGCCCCCCACATGGCACGGGGCAGTGGGGGACAGCACAGATCGCCCCTTTCTGCCTCCTCATGACAAAGTGTGAGGCTTTTTTTTTTTTTTTTTTTTTAAGAGCCCAGATGCTGACATCAGGTGGGGTAGCCATTGATAGGGCTAGGACAGTGGGCGGGAATTGGGGGGCACTCAGAGGGGCTAGGGGAGCAGGGAGGGGATGGGGCCTGGCAGGGGTCCCCCCATGGTCCCCTGTCCCCTCCTCCAGCCCCTCCCCCCACCCCCTACTTACTGGCATGAAGTCCCAGTCCAGCTCCCTGCAGTAATGAGCAGGGACTGCCAGAATTTCCCTTCAAATCTATTTGCACCCTTTTATTCGTGTCCTGATTTGATTCGGATTTGCAGATTTGGCTGCTGAATCGGGCCGAATCTCTTCCAAATCAAATCAGCACCTGAAGCTTCACAAAGCCCTACTGAGCAGGCTTCTATTTCAAGTAGAACCTTCCCAGTTCTAGAAATGGGGAAACTGAGGCAAAGAATGTAACAGTCTTCCTCAAAGATCTCCGTGGCAGCAGATAACAAAACAAGGAACAATCATCTCAAGTTGCAGCAAAGGAAATTTAGGTTAGATATTAAGAAAAATGTTCTCACTAGGAGGGTAGTAAAGCACTAGAACAGGCTACCCTTGGAGGGTTTTAAGACTCAGCTAGACAAAGCTTTGACTGGGATGACATAGTTGGGGGTGGTCTTCCTTTAAGCAGGAGGTCCTTCCTGTGGACTAGATGATCTCCTGAGGTCTTTTGCAATCCTCATTTTCTATGATTTTAAAATAAAGAGGGAGTCAGTGTCACAGCTAAGTGTTTCTGGTTTCCATCCCATGCTACATCTACATACTTCTCAAAACAATTGGTGTCCAGGGCCAGACCCTCAGGAAAGCTCTCCCAGTTGAGTCAGCACAGAGCAGCCTTAATGGGGCACTGAGGAGTCTCATGATATCAGGGGCTCTCCATTGACTTTAGCATACAACAAAAATAGGGCAATAATATTTCATAACTATATGAATTACTTAAACACTGCAACAAACAATGGCTATGGAAACAATGTAGCATGACAATAAAACCAATATAGGTTCTCCAGTAATTCTCTATTATTCACCTCACAGTCTGAAAGTAATTCATCAAAGACCCAAACTGTCTAAAATCTGGAGAGGACTGAAAAGTATTTAAAATCTGCTTTTTTAATGAACACAAAGTTATTATTACAAGTCCTCCAATGGTGAGTGAGTTATACGAGATCTATACTTACAGGCAATAGCTGCATGCCTGAGATTTGGGAACTGACATAATTTAGGACCTTTGGAAAAATGATGGATTATGTGACCTGAGTGTGATGCACAGCGTTTACCTGCTGCTTTTCTTTCATAAGAGTGTGAGGTGTCGGATGGGTTATTGTAGTTTTTTGTTTCTTGTTTTTATTTGGGTGTGGGGATGAAGACAAATTGATTAGTTTTTGCCTATTTTTCTGTGCTGCTGCTATACTGGATCTCTATCTGAAAGAGAGCTATTAGCTGGGAACCGTGTATTTTTATTACATCAAGTAAACAAAAAAATGCATTTAGAAAGGGAGAAATGTGTCAACAGTATGGAAATTCAAACTCAGTTAATGGTTTTCAACATTATCATTATTATTATTTAACATTATTCATAATGCCAAGATGTATGTGGTGCTCTCCAGAGAAAATAAAGTCCATGGAGACTATATGTGGGTCCACCCATCCTTTGCTCAGTGAAGAAACACTGAAGATAGGGGGAAAGATAGCAGTGAAGATAGCAGTGTTTTAAAACTACTTCTGCTTCTCCAAGCCTGTGGGTGGCCAGCTTGGCTCCTAGCATGAGTCTAAACAGCCTTAGGGCTGTCTGTGGCAGGATACTTTATACCTAATTTGGTTTAGCACGTGTATCTTGTAGAATTATAAAGTGGGATTTTCTATAGGGTTGCCTTAGCTTTGCATAACAAAGGTTATATTTCTTAGCTTTGCATATCTACAAATGTTACAAAGAGAAGCCATCAAATGATAATCCCTAAACATACCATGGGAACTGATTCAAATCCTGATGAAGACTTTCCACCGTTCTAGGGAACGTATTTTTTACGTCACGGTCACAGCCTATGTTTGGTTTCTTGGCAGAACTACCAGTTATGGCATTAAAGTAAATTTGTAAAAGCTAGTCTAATGTATTCAATCATGTATCACACATGCAGCATGATATGTATCATAAATCACTGACTGTAATAGATTAGCTGATTGATCAAGAGATACTTTTCTTGAAAAATTGTATTTTTCAGTATGACATCTGCTGGAAAAATCTTGCATATAATGCCAAAGCAATAAATGTAAACAACCTTATAAAATGAATCCTGAGAGCACTAAAAATCCAAGTTTGACTGAGTATATTTTTATAAAAGATATTCCTGTTTCCCTTGTAGTTCTTCAGGTGGTATTCTGGGAAAAATATAGTACCATCTACGAAAGCAAATATTTCAAGAAATTATTATAGTAATATGCAGTAAGTTAATTTGTGAAAGATAAAGCATATATATGATAAATGGAAAAAAAAAGAAAAATAAGTTAATTAGTAGTGTATTCAGTAGTAATGTCCACTTCAGAACTGAATTGTTTAAAAATACACAAAGTCCTAGAATCCTGCTAATCAATGAAGTAAAAAACAGACCATTAACAGATGCCAACATTTTGTATGCCAAATAAATCATCTAATTGGCATTTATGATCCTAAGATGAATACATTTCTGTCAGGGAGAATTACTTCTTCTGCAGCTCTGTTTTGTTAATGCTTTTGAAATCATTATTTCAAAACCAATGCTGATGCTGAACTTTGAGAAAAATTAAAACTCCTAAGGCCAGTATTGTCAATTTACCAAAACCAAAGTACCGTATCAGACAGAGTGGGTGACAAATACCGGTCAGCTGTGAAATAGAGACAGATATAACAAAAAGTTCAGGGTGCAGAAGATCAGATGGAGAAACTCTTACATGGCCCTTTTCCAAAAACTTAATACCTTAAGTCTTTGTACTGATCTAATTATGAAATATTTTTACTGACCGATTTCACTATCTCTGACTGAGCTTTGTATGCTGAATGCTAATACTCTTAACTCTCTTCCCTCTCCTGGTCTTCCCAGGGGCTTTAAAAAAAAAATCCCCCCAAAAAAGCTCTCCAGTCAAGTTAGTGTCAAATTTTTCTAATGTTAACTAGCAGTCAGCTGAAAATCTGTTTCAAGAAACTGACTGAATGTTGTGCGTCAGACTAATTTTTACACAGCTTGAACAAACATTCCTTCTCAATTCCTATCCTATGTGCTATGTAAAAGTTCTTCCAAAGTACAGTCTACATACATGTCAACATATTTTGCATCTTTCCTAAGTTCATTTCCTAGTAGAAATTTTCTGTAGGAATATACCCAGAAAAAGATATAACTTAACAGTTTCCCAAGCTCCCTGTGCGCAGCCAATACTATACATGCTGATACTTCATTTCAGATCTAAATAGGATCTTTGATAAGCATGTTACTCTGAAGTGCATGCATAGACATGCTGGTTTCATACATTAAGCTGAGAGTTATCAGTGTTATTGGTCCTAGCAGTTTTCTTGCAGGTTCTTAGGATCTTCTCTTAGCATTCTTAGAATTAGGTTTAAAGCCACTATACTTTGGCTGAAAATTGGATTTGACTTCAGGCTAAGCCCATCTTTCTTTAATCAATAGAAGAGGTTGTGCAATGTGAAAGGAAGATCTGTTTAAGCAAAATCTAGGTCCTTTCTGCATAAAACTTAGGATTCAGACTTCAGCTACATTCATCCCACCAACCCTATAGACCATACTTTGTCATATCAACTGTAATGTCTGAAGACAATGTAACAAGTATGTCCAGGACAGGTGACTATCTGTATGAATAGAATTAGGAGAAGAGTGGATAGAACAGATAACAGGACCTCTGATGAAAGCTATACTGGAAAATCAGATGTCCTGCTTTGTTAAGGGTACTCAAATGATTAACACTTCACAGTTTGTTATGAAATAGCTAAAATCCTGTACTATGAAAGCCTGGAGGCAAGACTACGAGATACCTTATCAGCATAAACACTGACTGTGGGATAGGGTCCAATTACTTGGACATACCATACAGCAGCAGGTTTGCCATTCAGGTCTGAGTGAGTCTTCTGCATGAGACATTTCCTCCTACTAGAGACTGGACAGAACAGTCTTCCATACATAGTATTCTTCTGTCAACCCAAGAAGCAAGAACTTAACCTAAGTCTCCTGAACAGACAGACTATTTCCACTAGGTCATTTGATGAGCTCACATTATTTTAATTTATTCTTTTCAGGAGATAGATTATACAAAACCCATCTGCTCCATTAGCACTGAGAGATCTCTGTAACACACAGTACTTGCTGTATGTTATTAGCTTTGGTAACATCCTGATACCTTGTCATTCCAATAAGCTATTGAGACTGAAAAGTGAATTGAGAAAAGAGGAGGAAACGCATCTCAGTGCCTCTGACAGCTAGCTGAGAGTTTCACAAATGCCCTCCCCCCTGAGGTATCACCATGTAAGCAAGCATAAGCTTTTTCCCCAGTCAACTGACACTTGCGCTATTATACAGCTGGCTGTCACAGTGTGCTCAGGTTTCATTTATTTATAATGAAGATGTGCTACCTTCTTGAGAACAGCATGAGGAAATGGGACAAATCATGACAGGTCAGCACAACAAGCTGCATTAGTCTCTGCTAGTAAAACATTGAGCTGCTGCAGTTGCAGGTAAAATCCACAGGGTGGTGCAAGGAAATGAATCTGGATAGAAGTGCAACAGCTTGAGCCTCTTTCAAAGGGTTTCATATCTGGGGAAGCCAGGGGTCACACTTGGAAATTATCCCCAATGGGTCAAGATGTCATTGTCAGCTTTTGTTTCCAATGTGCACAGTTTTCCTTCTGGAGCTGTGTTATTGTATTTTAACCATTTGCCACTATGCTGGTTGCTGTTATAGGCTGTTCACCTTAGACTTGCACTACTTAACCAGAATGAGTGAATGGATGCTTCTCAAAAGTCAGTTAAATCTAAAAATGTCCCTTCATACTCTGTAGTGTGTTTGGCTACTTGTCATGTCTGCTGCAGGTCTCAAGTCCGGCAATCCTCAACCAGGGTGTTATGGCACACTGGAGTACTCTGTGATTCTTTCAAGGGTACTGCAGGGTGCCAAGCAATGTTATCACTATTTGGTTTGCAAACATGATTTATAAGATAAACCCAGAGGCTGCATCCAGATGAACATGGCTGTGTGGTAAGTGATGGCGCAGACCCATCTGTGGCACCACATACTGCACATTCAGGCATTTCCTGAGCTGCTACTTTGCGGCGTGGGAGATCCCAGGGTCCAAAAAATCCTTGCAGGAAAAAAGCAGGGCGACACTGTGTGAGGCTCCCAGCTTCAGGAGTAACATGGCTGCAGCTTCCCCAGCCCCCAGGATTCCAGGTGAGGCTGCTGGGACCAGCACAGTTGATGGCCCCAGCCTCCCCCACCCCACCCAGAGTAACTTGCCATGTGCCAGAGGGCGCATGGCACAGGTATTCCCAGGGGACAACCAGCATTTCCACAAGGTGTGCCACTGCTAGTTGTCTCCGGGGAACCAAACATCCGCACTCATCTGGACATGGACAGAGATTTTGAGTAGGAAGCCACTGTGTTAAAAACATTCTGGCCTGTCATGTTCTGAGTTCTTTGCAACATAAGAATGGCTCTATTATTTTTCTATAGTACAAAAATAAGTGAAAGCTAAGAGCTGGTATTTTCCAAGGGGTGTCTTGAGTCTATCAAGGGTGACCTGAGCGTATAAAAGTTGAGAACCACTGCTCAAGCTAGAGTCTGTGTTAGCAGGGTACCACAGCAAATATTACATGTTAGGCATGCACACAGAATACCTCCCCTCAATGGATGTGACAGGACTCCCCATATATCAGCTGTGCATTGCTGAGTAGTGGAGAGGCCATGGTTATTAGTCCTATATTTTACTCCTAGAGACTGGAAGAAAGAGAACTGTGGCTGACCCCCTACAGCTAGCTCAATGCATTCTCTAGCAGTGCTTCTGCACACCAGTGTAGAGGTAGCCATGACTTGGACCTAACTTTGGAAATCTCAGAAGATACCACAAAATGGGGGGGGGGGGGGGGGGGGGGGGGGGGGGGGGGAGAGAGAAGGGAAGGAGGAAGAAGAGAAAGAAGGGGGAAAAAAGATCCTCTCAGCCTAGCTTAAATCCACTTGCTTTTTGCTACTTGTGAACAGTGTGATGACGTCTCTCTGCTCCTTTCTCTCCACTCTTTACAATCCACAGTCATCAAACAAGGCAAAATTCAAAACCTCCCCTCTTAAACAGCCCCCTGGTACTCCTTTAGCTGAAATATTAGGGCTGTTGCCCTGGTAGGTTAGCTGTTGCCCTACAACCATGACTAGTCCAAAAAACTGTTCCTTTCATGATCTCTAACATTACATTTAAAGATTTATCAGCAGAGTTATTTGTTATTTAGCTGGCTTTGAAATTTAGAAACTGAAACACCATATATTCATTAAAATCAAGGATTGGGAGACAGCTACATTGTCATCTTTTTGACAAGGATGTTGATGGAGATGTTTGATGAGGATGCTGATAAACACCCTTCAGTATATGACAGCAAGCATGCAAGTTTGCTAGGAACATTTTTAGTCTCATTTCACGTTCCAAACGTTACTAGCCACAGCAAGGTGAAAGGGACAAGAATAGCAGGCCCCTCAATGCATGCATCTCCTCTCTATTACCTATATATGATACTTTCTTTATTCATTTTCATTAAACTCTTCATTATATTTAAAACCATTAAACTCAATTTGAAAAAAAAATGAAACATGGTTCTTTCATTTACCTCTGCTGTAGTCCTAAAATATAGTAGTTTATGTCACTAGCATTCACATAAAAAACACCAACTTTATAACATAGTGCAGGTACAATTCTGAGAAGCATTCCAATTGCAATTTCAGTTGTTCATTTTATTAAACACAAGGTTCATTTTACATGTGTGGTTTTATCAATAGCTCTTTGTTTATAATATATATATAAAATCAATTTCCAAGTTTACCAACATATCCTCTGACAGATCCTATAAACTTTCATTGATTCCCTGTTTACTGCTTGGAAATAACATCAGAGTTAGGGCAATGCATTGTAAAGAATGTAATTAATGTTATTTAATCTAGCAGGTCAGTTTTAAACCCTTTTGGCATTATCAGTAAATATGAATAATTGATATAGAAGAGTTTAGCCATCAAGATTCTCATTTGATTAAGTATATATTTTTCATTAACATTTTAACTGGTCAACAAAGTCACAAGCCATGTGAACATTCCAGTCAGGCAAACGTTTGGGACTCAATCTTGGCTGGCTGCAATTAAAGTTTTAAAGCAATTCTTTCTATGGACTGATGCTTTTGGAGCTATAATTTGCTTCAGCCTTCAGAGATGTTTGAGTTTCTTTAGAAAATTATTGATCAACCAGGGTAATAACTACCATAAGACAAATTAAGAATTACTTGTAGTTAGGTTTGATAGGGAAGCAGGATAGAAATGGGAATGTTAATGCTACCTTTGTGGCAAAAAAGAAATTTCACAATGCTGTGACTCAGCACTGAAATATTTCTTGCTCTCTACCTAGAATCTTACATGGTCTCCATTACTGTAATATGTGGACACATGGAAATCTTTACTGTGATAATCCTCACAACCCCTGTGAGGTAGGGAAATACTAGTATCTGCATGTGATATAGGGGGAAAACTGAAGTTAAAGGCTATGTCAATATCCAGTGCTGTAAAAAGATACCCACAGGCATCAAACTGCTTATGCAAGGCCAAACAGGAAAATGAGGCTGAATCTCTAAAGCCTCAAGCTAGCTCTTACATCCATGTGTCTTTCTCTTCCCATTCTATGCATGCACCTGCTGGACCTATGTAACTTTACTGAACAAAGATGTTTGGAGGAAGCTTCCTCCATCTGCTTAAAATAAAAAATGGAGATGAAGATAGTAATAAAGCTTACTACTTGGCTACCAGTAAAAATATTTTTGCAGGCACTCTGAATAAAATTGTGCATGATGTTTAATATACTGATGAGTCTTGAAGAATATAGACCCTACAAGGATGACAGAACAAATAGGCAAGCAATGTTCTACCAGAAAGATTTATCACATAGGTCTTTAAAATACAATGGTATTATAGTGGGAAAATGTGCATAAAGAGCTCCAAACCCAGGGAAGTGACTTGGAAAGGTCATACGAGTGTTCATATAAGCAACAGGATGAAGTATGGTACGATATCATTGGGGGGGAGCCTGCTCTCTCCCTCTGGGGGAGTGTAATGACATAATACGACTCCCACGCAGTGTATTTTAGATGCTAATGGAAATTTACTGTGGAGTTGGATTATAGGTGAAGTGCAAAAGTGAATGCACCATCATTCTGGCTGGTAAGATGGTATGTGTGATGTTAGTACTGTATCAAATTAAGCTTGGCATTATTTGTAGAAATACAACAAGACATATTTTAAAAGCAGAACTATAAAGTAGAGCTATTGTATACAGATTTAAAAGTTACTTGTTAAAGAATATAAGAGACGGAACCATGTAGGTTTCTTCAGGAAAAATTAAAACAATTTAGAAGAAAAAATATGGATAGTTTAAAACTATAATGGGATAATTGACATTGGTATGCTGTTAGGAGGGAAGGTGAGTGAAACTGATTTTTTTGTTTTTGTTTTTTTGGAAGGGAAATGGGAATGATGAAGTCATTGTAGTTGAAGGCACAAGATGCTGCACTGAGCAGCCTGGTGATTGAGTCTGTTATGGATTTCCTGGGGAATTACTAACCTATGAAATGACTGCCCCAAAATGTTAAAAGCCTGTAAACTGGTGACGATACTAGTAATGGAGTACTTTATTATCTAGTCACAGACGGTATCCCATTAAAGTGAAAGAAATAAGTCTAGAGAGATGAGGATCTGATGCAAGATTGGTTTTTTATTTTTATTTTGTTTGTGCATAAAGTAAAGAAGAAAGAAACAATATTATATATGATATTACCATAATAGAGCACAGGGTACAACAGAAAAAAAAACATATGTAGGAGAGAGCCATAAAAGGAATTGTAAGCTACACAAGTTTAATAAAGCCATCAAGGAACATAAAAAGAATATCCAAAAAATAAAAGGATAAAAATAAATAGGTAAGGAAAGAAAGCTGTACACACATTAAATAAAATCAAATCAACCAATAAAGTAATTAACAAGACTCTGAAGGGCAAATCCTAGGCTGAGGGAAATCTGTATTGATCTAATGAAGTCAATAAAGTCACATTAATATATACCCACTGATGATCTGACCATAAATACATGATCTGACTGAGCCTCACAGAGAATGAGCTAGCAGAGACATTGAATGAACACAGTATTAAAAAATGAAATCTACTGAACAAGACTGATGTAATTAAGCCACTGGCTGAATTCAGCTGACTAAACAGTAGTACTCAGCCCATCCAGCCCCACAAGCTGGATGAGTGGTACATGGTTGGTTCCTGGGTCAAATCAATTGTCAGATTGCTCTATGGGTGTGATCCAGAGTGAGAAGTCTGAGCCTGAGCATTGGTCTGACTCAGCACTCTGGATTTGGTTGCGGACTGACCCTAAGCATTGGATCCAGCCATGAACTGACTGCATGCGGACCATGTTATCTGGCCTGCAGGGCTCCACACAGGTTCAGAAATTTGGTGGCAAGGGAGTGGTGGGAGCAGTAATTGCCCTAGAAATTGCCCAAAGTCATCATATACTAAGTATAACATACACTTTCTTGAGATGTAAAAACATACCTAGCATGATAAGTTTATCATATATACATGTTCATCCTAATGTCATTTTTTAGGTCTAGCCCAAACATCAGGCAGGTAAGACTCTTTCTGCTCTCTTCTTCCAGAAGTAGTTCCAATGCTCAGCCCGTGAGGGAGTGCAAATGTCTAGACCCTATCATTAAATAAAATTTGAGTCCTGTCTGTCAGGTGACTCGCTGATTATCTTCAGACTTCAAGGCTAGGAACAGACATTACATATAAACTGGTTTAAGTGATCAGAAACTGGTTTAAATCTGTAACAGAACAGATGTTCAGTGCACATAAATCAGTTTCAAAATGGCTGAAATTGGTTTAAGATAACCCTGGTTGAATGTAGTATCAGACTTAACTGATTTAGGTCAAAGTAATTTATGAAACTTCTGTCCCAGACCCCTTCCTGGTTCAAGTTAAATCAGAGTCCTCCAGCATCCCAGCATGCTTTACAGCCCTGGGCTGGGCTAGGATGTGCTGTCTGCTCCAGAGAGCAGGGCTGGCCCCACCCCTCTGCTCCCTAGTTGGCTGCAACTGGCTGGCTCACTGTCCCTCCACCCCCAGATAAGCCCCTGCTGGGGTCTGGGGCCAGGGGGGGAAGTTAA
>NW_005842278.1:1267022-1271366 GCF_000455745.1 Alligator sinensis
TCCCTGAGTATGGAAATGCCCTTAGTGCTGACTGTGACTGTGGACTACAAGTCCCAGAGGCACCTGGAAGCAGGAGGAAGAAGTGATGAGCAACCTTGCAGAGTCCTGCTGCTCTGAGTCTGAGATCCCAGAGACATTGAGGGCATCAGGAAAAGGAAGTGAACACACAGCCCATTCTGGCTACTCCCAGAGTGCCATGCTCTAGAGCCCCCTAGGTTCTGGCTTGAGCCACTGCAGCCATGTGGCTGCATTTCCTGAATCAAAAGTGAAATGTCTGTGCATTTACTTATTGGTTAAATCTTTGCAGCTTAGACTAACCTGCAAAGACTGAATCAATTCAGCCTTGGGCTTGTTGACTATCTGTACTTAGCCCAAATAATGAAAGCCCCCACACCGGAATTAAATTGGGAGAACCAGTTTCCTTTAGACTTGTCTTTCTCTTTAACTAATCTCATTGCTTCCATGGGTCAGATTCATTCAGAACTGATTCAGAGTTGGGACATCTTGATAAATTGGTAATGCAGTCAGACACACTGGGCACCAGGCCCCCAACACAAAAGTGATGTTGCAATCCAACATGGTAGTTGTAGTGAAGGTTATGCTGTCAAGTAAAGGACAGTATTTGATACAGGGTTGTGCAAATATATACCAATCCATCACAGCCTCAGACACATGTTTGGTCTATAGCATGTCAAGGAGGACTAGAGTAATGTAGTTTTCATATTTTAGAAAGGATTAAAAGAAAATCCTGAAAAGTAATATCAACCTGATATCATTTGTACAAGCTACTGCGAATACTGATAAGTGTCTAGATTATTCAGATTCCATTTAGACATGTTAGGTGAAAGAGTAGAAATAATATATCAAGATTTCAGGGAAGATTTTGACATTGCTCTAATACAAAAGATTGATGTAAGAAGTGACTAAGCCTAGTGGTAGGATGCTTAGAGCTCAGTGATTCTGCTGTTAGCCCTGGTTTAGGAATTAACACATACCCCCTGCCTTTGCTGACATAGTGAGAGCTTCCCCTTCAATGTAGTATCTTTTAGCCACTGTGGAGTAATGGGGGGCACCTTCTGGTGAAACAATACATGACAATGAGACAGGAAAAAGGTGATCAGGAAAAAAAAAAGTGCCATCAGATACTGATGTAAAGCATATTTTCCCCTACTGCTCACAGACCTAGGTTGTTATTCTGCATCTATTGAAAGTCAATAATAAAACATGCAGAGCTGGACCTTCTATCAACTGCACTTGGTTGAAATACTCTGAATGGAAAAAACCTTAAAGAGCCCTACAGACTTCAAAATTCGCCCAAGGTCTTAAAAGTCTAGAAATGAAATATCAGAGCTGAATCCTGAACCCAGAATTCCCAAAGGGCAGCATATAATGATGCATCTTAAAACTCTTAATTTATTTTTCATGTACTTGAAAATTGAATAGTATTTAATTATTTCCATGTATTATGAAAGTCTTATTAATCTGGAAATTGTGCTAAATACCTTGTCACAAGGACATTAAATAGGAAAGGAAGGAATCCTTGATGTTAGGCAGATTTGAATGTAACCATATGCTTACACACTTTGATGAACTTAAAACTAATAACTATTCAAATACCCATTTTTTATATTTGAAGTATGAAAATTACAACAGTATGCATGTTGTTGAATCTAAAACATGAGAAAGGTTAAAAAAAGATTGTGCATTTAGGTGCACTAAAGGTGTACGTATTAGTGGAACAAAGAGAAGATGAGTAAAATGAAAAGAAGTTATCTGTAGATATATTTTCAGTGGATACATACCTATGAAAACAGGGATGAGGGGGAGATGAGCTGCTGGATATGGTGGCAGTTAGTATATAAGATTGCTAAAGAGTTGGCAGTGTTGTTAATAGCATGTTATTTTGATTCTTTTTTTCTATTATGAAAGATAAAAAAGGAATCAGAATGTTTAAAAAGCAGATGAAACTGAAAACCATATACAAGGGAGGTTAACAAATCAAGTTAATTTCATTTTAATTTGAATTAGGAAAGCAAAATCCAAGCAACTGTTTTAAACATCTAAGAGGAAATAGAGGGAAGATGTTTGTGGATGCGAAGAAATGACAGTGACTTGGGGATGTGATATAAAGTAGTATACTACAATATTTTAAAAAGGATGTTCAAAGATGAGGGATAAGTGAATGGCTGTATGGTTGGGCATTGTCTGCAGATACGAATGCAGAGGGCGACAGAGAGATAAACAATGCTGACAAGACTTTCAGTTTTATCATATGCCTCACGGTATTTGCGGTTTTACTTTAAGCCTTGGGGTGTGATGAGCGTGCACATGCAGAAGCACGTTTCCAATGGCACAAAACACAACAGCACATGTTGTATTGCTGCTTTTTGTCCCAGGGCATGCCCCTGCATGCACTGTCCAGTGCATGGCAAACTGATCCAGGTGAGGTAGGGGTGGCTAGGACCAGCACCTGTGCGGACTTCAGCAGCCTTACCTGGGGCTATGGGGGCCTCCTGGGACAGCAGTGGCACTGATCCAGCCGCTCAGAGCCTAACTGGCAGCCAGTGTGTGGCTCTGGCCAGCCAGGCTCCAGTTATGGTGGCACACCTTGCTGTTGTGGGAGCCATGCCACTTTTTTCTGCGGCTTTGTTTTACATGAGGATCTCCTGCTATCAAATTTTGGTGCCATACTGCAAATTAGCAGCATGGTGAATGCTTGCACATGTGCTGCATGCAGCTTGTGGCACCTCAAACAGCTCTGAGGCATCACAACCCTCACATGCGTGTTCATCTGGATGTGCTCTTAAGCTTCAGATTCTTCTTTAGTCACAAGCATGAACTTCCATTAAAAAGTAAGTTTCTAATCTTTATGCTTTCTGAAAAAACTTGACAGTGTGAGCCAAGTCCACAATGCACAATTAAATAAATAAATCATGATTTTTTAAACCAGTCTGGCATATGAGGGTGAAGCGACTCCTCATTCTTAATTTTTTCTCTCTAAAATTGAGATTAATGCTGGATTTGACCTAATCATAAAATCATCAAGGTAAATATGAATGCTATTACATCATGGCAACAAGCAAGATGCAAACCAATTTACAGGCTCTTGCACTGATCTCCTACATCACTGGTATTGGTTTCTGGCAAGATAATGACCATTAGCACTAGATTCATAAATGCATATCATATGGGAAATCTTCACATTAGCCATAATGAAAGTTTTCAATATCAGTCACATGGCAACAAAATGTGCTTCTCATTTTCCAATCCCTGCGCTTAAGAAAATTTGGGCTTACAAAAGGTTTGGCTGTTTTGTGTCCATCCAGAGATCCAAACCAGCTGTTTAACTGGCCCATTAAATCTGAGTTTCAGTTTCTGCACCCACACAAAGAGATGTGGTGAATCAAACTCTCAGTGTAGCTGTCTCTACTTGGAAAAAAAAACCTAACTAGTGCCAAATAGTTGTGAGATAGTTAGATGCTCATTCTAAGCTGGGAGGTGACAGATTTAACAGAACCATATGACACATTCTACTGCACTCAAAACAACAGTGCTTTGTAATACAAAAGACAAGAAGCAATTTTGTCATAAAATTCAGTAGTATTCAGCACTTTCCACAATATATGACCTAATAATCAATATGATTCACCAACTATTTAAAGAAAGTAGATTGATGGCAAGCCACTCCAATTAAATAGGTTCTCAGGAGGCCTAAAAGATTCTAACATTTTGTATTTTATTTTCTTTGAGAAGCATAAAGAGAAAATGGCCACACTGCTCACTTACAAATTATATTGATATTACTCCAGTAGAACTGTGTGGAATACATATGACTGTATTAGATCTGTGTACCTAAGGAATTAAAGTTCATTCTTTTGCAATATACAAAGCAATAAGCAGGTTTTGAATTTAGTAACATGCTGGAGAAGAACTGAGGTTCTTGACAATCATAACAACCAGAACAAGCTGTTTATTGCAAGTGGTTATATCCAAAACCATAGACATTATTCCTATTATATGACTGGATTAAAAAATGGATACAAATGGACCATGAAGAAAATTTAAATAAAAAGAAAGACAAATTTTAAAATGTATGCTATTCTTTACCTCAAAGTAGAGTGAAGGTTTTGTGGTGTTGGCTTTTCAGGCTTTCTTCTAAGTCACTTTGAAGTTTAAAGTAAAAAAAGCAATCTATGTTTTGGAGAAAGCAAGCAACATGCAAAGATGGAGGGATTTCTCAACAGGAATGCAAGCTGTGCACAGGAGCAGGCAGATGTGTACACACACACACACACACACACACTATGTAAACTGCCTATCCATCCTTGCATGCTTGCATTCCTG
>NW_005842278.1:1271397-1290806 GCF_000455745.1 Alligator sinensis
AGATAACTTGCATGTTAAATATCTGTGGGTGCTATTGTATGGGCCTAAATACATAAAAGTATGTTGGGGTCACTTGTGAGGGGAGAACATGTGGCCCCTTTAAACTACAACTAGATGCAGACCTTCCCTTCCTATATACAAAATGCAGTTGACAGTTATAGTTTTGTTAAATATATGACTCGTGGAATGTGAATTGTCAGCTTGAACTGTAAATTCAATTCCCGATTAACATTTTCTGTTTCTTTAAAATGATGAAATACACTAGTTTGTTTTTCTATTATGGATGGAAGACATCATATTATAAATTCTTTTAGAAAATGCACATTCATTCACTGCACCAAATATACATTCATGTAGCTCAATTTAAGCCACATGAATGTAGACTGGGAGCAGCATATACAGGCATTCTCTGGTCCTGGGAGCTGCATGGGGGAACCCAGAGCAAGTGACTCAACGTGGGGCAAGGGTGGGTGGGATCAGGGATGGGGGCCACTAATAGATCTGTGAGGGGGGCTTAGCAGGATTTGGCTGGGGCTTGAGGTCTAAAAATAGCCTGGTCAGAGTTGGGGAGGAGGCGTTAGAAGAACGTAACCCTGGGGCTATGAACGCAGCTTGGCTTTACCAATCCTGGGGCTGTGCTCTTAACACATCTAGACCTTTGATAGATCAGGTTAATCCGCTCCCAATCTAAGTTAGTTCTCTCCTCAAGTGAACTAACTTAAAGCGGGCTTGCCATTTTTCCCCACTTTAACCTCCCTGAATGCTTGTATGATTAGGCATTTAGATCAACCAAATCCTAGTTAGGTCAATCTAAATGTAACTTCTGTACATGCCCTCAGGTGATATAGTACACACTAAGCTAAACATAAACCTTTAATTAGGTGTTAAAAACAGGTGTGTGCTAGCTACGTTTGTTAATACACTAATAAAAAATGGATAGAAATGAAAACTTTCAAACCATTTCCTAATAGGGACGGCATGTTCAGGTACTGTATACACAGCAGAACAGAAGTAATATGGATGATGATATTCAATAGCAATCAGTAAATATTTTGAACCAAACCAATAAAAGTAAGGACATTTTAAACTGGAAACTAGGTCCTTAATTTGTTCCAAACATGTAATATAAGAAATACCTTTGATATTCAGTACAAGAAACTGATTCAAAATGACTGTAATACTTCAAACGCTATGAGTCAAGAAATAATGCTAGACTTTTCTTGCTGGTTTGTATCATTTATATGTTTGAGGTTCCCTCTACATATTACAGATGCTATGCAAGTAGCTGGTTAACTGCACAATTACCTTAAGACCAACAACTACACATGCAAAGTACATCACACAATCAAAAGCTCCAACCAGCTATAAAGTTAGACCTCAAAAATGTGTACCAACTTTAAAGCTGGCTGCTGTAGAGCTTTAATTTGCATGTATAGCACAGCCTTCCCTGAGACTGGGAGTCTATCAGCTGACAGGGCTCCCAGCTGCAGGTGTGAACCATGCCCAGTGTGAAGTCCCTGTGCCCTGAGCATCATGGCAGCTGCGATTCCCAGGGAGCTTGCTTTTTGTGGGTTCAGGGGGAGCCTGGGATCACTAGCAATAACTCATGATGGGCTCTAACACACAATTCCACAATCACACCTTCTGTCATACATGTGTGGCATGGCAGGAGGAGCAACTGGGTGGATCACACCTTTACCTGAACATGTAAAGGGGGCCACATAAATATAGTTTTTGTGGGACCATTTTCTCATTTTAATTCCTTACTTTCTACACAGTTATTTTTAAAACATTTCACAGCAGAATTTTAAGAAATAATGCATGAATATTGACTTTAAGGAAATGTGTAAATATGTATTTTATGATTTGTTAAAATGTGGGTTATATGACTAGGAATACAGGAATTCTTTAAAAGGGTGCATTATGGACTAAAAAGACTCAGATTGCTTCTTTGCCTTCCATATGGCTCATCACACAAATAAATAAAAAGTTCATTTTTAACAACATATATGACTGTGCATAATGAAAACATAATTGTGAAAGATACTGTGATTGTACAGGGGCCATTAAACAGTTGCTATTTTCCAGTGTTAATGCTAAACTTGTTTCTGAATTAAACAAGTGAAAGTAAAGAAACCTTTGCACAGTAAACTTAGCTAATAGAATCTAAAAATGGAGAAATATTTTTATTGTAAGATGATATGCTTCAGGGTTAAGCATTTGTAAGCCAGGTTTCAAGCCACAATAAATGGTAATAGCAATGTTATAAACTCTTGAAAAGTGTGGTTAAAGATGGAAAAACTGACATAACTTTAATTCTAGCCACACCAGGAAGGACTGTGATAATGATGCAAACAGTTGGAAAAGTGCTTCTAAACAGAATGTACATTCTGTGCTAAATTCAAGCGATAGGCATTTCTTAGGACTGTGTTCTAAAAATGGTTTTCACTTAAGCTGCAGTATGAGACTCTGAAACAGCATTAACATCAGGCTTATGGGAGAAAAGTTGTTTTCTATAGTGCTATATTTCTTTTACTCCCCCTCCCCTCATTGAATGGATTTCAAATTGATTCTAGAAAATCATGAAAGAGCCATTTCTCCCTGCTTTTCAGGAGGTTCATCAAATTGCACCTGCATTTCTTATTTTATAATGGCCGCATTTGAACAGATGCTGATATTAAAGTCAGCTGTATTGGATAAGAAATTATTTTAACTTATTAAAGTAAATAAACATCACCTACCTACAAATTACAAACAGAGTAAGACTTTGGGGAAAGAAGGAATGACATGTCAAGGCCCTGTTCTGTCTGGCTAATCTTTGAAGCCACCTGTGAACAGGAAATCATCTTCCCGAGGATGTATAAGACCGTCTTCACCAAAATCAGCCGTAATATAGAGAGCTTATATGCTCCTTATGTCAGTCTCTGCACAGGAGTGAATTTTTCCCATGCCCTGTGCTTTCCTCATCCTGATTTGCATCTTAAGATATTAGTTATGCATCACTGATGCACAAGATTTAGTCATTCAACTGTTTAGTCATGTCACATAACAACAAAACCTGTACTATATATTAACTGTTCTACAGTAATATCCACTATAAACAATGGAAGCTACCATGGTTGCATCACAGCGTCTTTTGCTTTTTGAGAATGTGGTAATTGACTCATAAGCAACAGGTGGTCAAACACTGCTCAAACTGCTCATTATTTTTAAATGCAAAATGATAATTTCTGTCAAAAAGAAGGAGGATAAAACACAGCATTGACAAAAAACACTAGAGATATAAGAGTTGGGTTTTAAGCACCAAATGCTTTTACTGTGTAAAATCTCTTATTTTTCATTTTGAATTCTCCCACATGTCATCACAAGTCCTTAAAAGTAGCATTTAGGTTCACAGGTAGCAACTAGTGTCTTTATAATGGCAGAAAAAAGACTATTCAAACAGTACATTATAAATGGAAATGAAAAAAGGTTTGTAAAACCGTTGAAGCCTTTAAAAACAAATATTTCCTGGCCGAATACTAACTTCATACTGTTTTTAGTATGCAGTCCCAGCAAACATGTTAATGGCTCAGAAGGTTACAACAAACTAATTTTACTCCAAAGGAGCTATTAAGCCTATTAAATGTTTCCACTCTATTGACGTAATATTGGATTTGAAGGCAACTCTTTTTAATAGTACTAAATCCAAAGGAATTAAACCACTTAAATGACATTAAAATGCCATCAAAGGTCTCATTTCACACAAAAGCAAAGCTTTTCAGGATCAAATTCGACCCTGATGTAAGCAGGTGTAACTTTATTGAATGTCCTCAATCTGAAAGTGAAAACACTTTTCTAAGTGAAACATGACATTATACAGGACATCAAAAAGAGTGACATCTTATAAAAAGAGCCATGCATTTGAGTGCTTTAACAAACTGGAGCCACATACATTATAGCTAGCACGCAGAGGGTGCATCTACACATGCAACTGAATACACTCCGGCACAATTTGAGCCAGGGTAAACTAATCTGGACATCACCATCTACACATGCATTTAAGTGCAGTAATTTACTCCACCATTGGATAGTACTTGTGTCTAAGGGAACTATCAAACAGCGCAGTAAATCAGTCTACATCGGCCTAATTGCCGCGCATGTGTAGATAGTGATGCTTTATTGTACAGCAAATTAGTCTCCTATGCAATAAAACACAGGTGTAGACATGCACAGGAAGTCCTATGTACAACAGCTGGGAGAGTATAACAAAATCTTCTGATGCTGAGAAAAAGGTGGATTTACCCATTGGTAATATTCTGTCATAACCTTTATTCTATTAGGTCAATGAAAGGGCACAAGAATGGCATGAGTATGGGATTGATATGAAAAGTGAAGGGAGCATTGGAACTCGAGAAAAGGTGTGCATGGGTTTAAATATGCACAGTAATGCTATATCAGCATGGGAAATTAAAAATCTAATGAATGATATAAGCCTTGGGGGAAAAAAAACATTTGTTTTATTGGCTCAAAATTGGTGTGGGCCATCAGGCTGCAAAACTCTGTCACTGGAGACACAAGAAGGGAAGATATTGATGTTTTCAGAATCCTTAATTTAAAATTGTGAACAGCCCTAAAAAAGTTATTTGGCTTTATCTGAAACAGAAGAGAGGATTTGACTAACTCAGCTTCTCTTGTGTTTATAAGATTTGTTTCACATTCTCTTGGGTTTCAGACTGTGATTTGGATTGAGTGTGTGGCCCAAGAAATGGTCTGCCAAGGAGAGAAAAGAATGATCTTCCATTACCTTTGACTGGGGAGAGCTGATACCCTGACAGAGTATGAGCTCCTGTAATTCAGGTTCCTTGCTTGGGGGAATCCTTGCTATCAAGACTCAAAATGAGTTATTTTTGCAAAGAGAAGAAATAGATTGTTGGCCAATCCAATTGCTTTCTTAAAAGTGTCACAGTTAAAATGGTATTTCCTCAGCAAGGACAGACTATTCTTTAAATTTCCTCCCCCATCTATCAAAGGCAGCTGCCCATTTAAGAGACAGATTTTGGTCTAAATGCTGCGTTGTTTTTTCTTTCTTTTTAAATATTAGTTAGTATTTTGCTTATTAGTTTGAGCCAAGAATATCAATTGTTTGGATTCATAATGCTGGCAATTTATCAAACCTCTCCACTCTATAGAACCTAGCTGGCATTATATTTTACTTTAATGTTGTTATCCTCTGATGATTGCTCCCCTATCAGCAATACTTTTATCCATGCCAGTAGGAAGTATGTCTGTTTGGCTAGTGTCAGATCTTTCTGGTTCTTCTGACATCATGTTTGTTTGATCAGATGCCAGTATAGAGGCCCAGGACTAATCACTTTTCTGTTTGTATCAGTGCTGGCAGACTATCCTTCAGTTCCAATGCCAGTAGACTCAATGTTGGCAAAACATTTGAGAGATCAGATACTGAAAGGGAGTATGCAGAGCAAGTGAGAGAGAGAGATCATAAAAACATTTTAGGGCTTTTCAGCAAACATTTAAACAAACAAAAAGTCCTTTTGTCTTTACATGAATGTAATCCTATCTCCTCTTGTTACCATTTTTTTACATCTTCATACCCACCTCCCACCATCACTCTACCTGCCCCACTTCCGCTTTTTACTCCTTGTTCTACTTCTGTAAGAGTTCTACAAACTCTAAAGTCAATTTATCTCTTTGTAATAATTGTGCAAGCTACTAGCTTTCTCCAGATCTACAGATTCTTATGATTGAAAAAGCTCCTAGATTCAGAAGACTCACTGTGGCTAGATGCAGATGTTCAAGGAGGTTAGGTGAAGGTTAGAACAGGTTAAAAATAGCCACCCAATCTAACTTAGTTGCCCCAGGTGTGAACCTTACACTTAATTCCCTAGTTAAGTCAATCTAACTGAGAACTCTACAGAAGTTCAGAAAGGTTAGATGGGGGTAAAAATAGCTGACCTGTTCTAAGTTAACTGTATTACAGAGGTAGTCAAACTTAGATAGGGTCTGGCAATACCAATCTAACTGAACTTCTGTACGGTTCCCAGCAAAACCCCAGGGCTTTGAAAGCCCATCCACTGGCCCCAGTCTTGGGACTGCACTTATCTTACCTCTCCTCTTCCTGGCACTGGGCTATTTTTAGCCCCCTGGCCCCATGCCCTACTCCCAGAAAGACAACCAAACCAACCACCCCACCCCAGTCTGCCAATCCCCCCCTCCCCTCATCCTGCAAGCTACTTCCGGTGACAGTTTTACCAGCATTCACCAGTGCCAGGAGCCAATGGAAGTAAGTCAGGGTAGGGGGAATGGTAGGTCAGACTTGGGAAGGTGGGGGGTTAGTTTAGTGTGCAGGGTTGTTTGTCTGCAGTTGGAGGGGGCTGAAGGGGCTAAAGTAGACCCTGGGCCCAGGGAAAGGAGGAGAGAACCACCCATCCCACCAATCCCCCGCGCCAGTGAACTCTGGGAAAACTGGTTTGGGGTGGGGGACAATTTGTGGGATTGGGGGTAGTTTGGCAACATAGAGTGGAGGGGTCTGGAGGATCTTGGTAGGATCAGAGAGCCTCTTCAATTCTGGCAATGCCCCTAATTGCTCTGAGCTTCACTTTGAGCTCTATGAGCCCCCCTGATCCTGCCAAACCCTCTAAGACCCCAGCAACCTCCTTTGGACCCCACTAAATCCCTCCAAACGCCCTGCAGACCCCATTAGCCCCTCCCCCCAGTCCAACTCCCCATCCCCCTAAATCCCCTAACAGACCCCACTGGCTGCCCAGATCCTCCCAAGACCCCCCATCCCAAACTACCTTAGATTGGGTGACCAATTTTAACTTGATCTAACCTCCCTGAATGTCTGTACATACCCAAAGAGAGCTGATCAGAAAAATGTTGATGGCACCATCTTTCACCAGAATATGAAGAAAATCAGTTTCACAAAACTGGGTCGATTTGTTTCATTCAGAAAGAAAAACAGGAAAAAAAACCTAAAGTTGAAGTTTCACATTTCACTATTTTTTAATGAAATATCAATTTTTTCATCTTGAAATTACTTTTGTTTTGAAATATGTTTATCTGTATTATCCATTATATAGTGCAACAATAAAAATGAAATCAAATATTTTGATTTTGCCAAATTGAAACATTAACTGACCTGAAACAAATTATTTTCAGAAAGTTTCTATACACCAAATTTTCTCATTTCAGAAGGAAACAAAATTCTAAGACTCAAAAATCCTTCACAAAACCAAAATTTATCCTCTGCACAACTTTACCCACTGACTTGTGATTAGTTGTATATTGCACAGTAGAAAGGTCATGCAACATTAGCCCTTCAATGAAACCAAAATATAGTTAAGAGAGGATTTTTGTAATACAAAAGAAAGCATAAGATTATCTTTACCTTTTTTCAGTTTAAGCACTACTAGGATCCTTACATCAGAGCAAGAATTATTCCAGGCCCTACAGGTTGAGTTTGTAGCTCTAAGACTTAGAAACAATCTTCCTTTTATTATTACACTGAACTATTACAAGAGCAATCCAACAGACTTGATAGTATTAAAAGAAAACTTGAAGTTTAAAAAAAAAAAAGGAAAAGGGATGAAAAGACTCAGCACTCAACTTAAAGAATACACGACAAGTCAGCTCCCAGATGTGCATATGTGTGGGAGAAAGAGAATCTTCCTTCCAAGAAAGGCTGAAAAACAAAGTATGGTGGACGGGGTTGGTGGGGAGAAATAGCAAAGGGCAGGGTAGACTCAGCAGAAAAAATGGAGGTTGTGTGAAAAGAGCAATTCAAACATGAGAGACAGTAGGCAATAGACAGAAGCCTGAGACAGAGAAATATGTGAAAAAAGAAAATAATGAGGAGAGAAAAGATCTGTGGGTAGGATGAGGCAGTAAGTCAGGAAAAACAGAAGGGCAAAACGGGAATAGGGGAATAGAAGAAAAAAACAAGACTGAAAAATGGAACCCCAGAAAGAAAAAGATAGGCAAGGAAACACAAGAGAAAGGGGGAAAAAAAGAGCAAACAAACAAGACAGATGAGAAGCAACAATAGCACAGGGGCATATACCAGAGGCCCCTGAACACCTGGAATTCTAACCAGAGGGACCAGAAGTTACTACTATTCTTTACTCTGTACACCAACAATATCAGAAAATTTAGCTAGGAAGAAAGGATGGCCCACCAGCAGGTAAGGTACACTGGCCTGCATTGGCATCAATTCCCTGAGATGTGATTGATCTCCTTTGGGCCTTGGGAAAAGTATTTGTTTCCATTTGCTTCAAAAGGATTTTGGGACAGAGATTTTGTGAGGGTAATTATGAATGTGAAAAGTTCAGACACTACAGTAATAAGAGTCATACACGTACCATATATAGAGGAGAGATTATACTAAAAAAAGTTAAAAAAAAAAAAAAAAAAGAAATACAAAACAAAACACCCCTCCCAAAAAAAGAACAGTGCAATTAGGGCAGGCAGGTTTGAATTTCTTCTCCAATGGTCAGCCTCTAAATGACCCCATGGAAGATGGATCAGCCCCATATCAAAATGCATCAAGTTATTCTTTGAGGCAAACAGAGCAGTCAGGCATCAAGGAATTAATAAGGATGTCATGTGTGTCAGATCTGAAGTATCTAACCAATATTACTGACTTTAATTTGCCGTTTTTTTCTACAGCATAAAACAGAAATTTAATTAAATCAATAGATCTCTCCTCAAAGTTAGTTCTTATACTTTTTCACCTCTATACTTGCTTATCGACCATTATTAAACTCCATAACTCAACTTAAATGAATGTCAAAACTTAAAGTAACTATAGTAAGCAAGAGGGTTATGTTCCTGGGTTGGGATTCATTTATCAGGTGTTTTTTCCCCCCCAATTTGGCTTTCAAAGAAGAGATTTTGATTTTCTTTTTATGGACACAGTGTGCACTCAAATACCATTTTTATAACTAATACAAAGAAGCAAGCACCAGGGACACAATCTTTAAAAATGGTGATATGAATGTAGTAATAACTTTTACTGGTTTTTTGTGTAATTTTGTTTGTCAATGTGTACATGCACAACGTTTCAGCAAAAGAGGGATTTTTTTTTGCAACAGAATTTTCATGCCTATGAATCTTGATTTTTTTAAATATTTGATTTCTGATACAATAAGAACATAATCAGGCAGTACCAACTCATGTTCCCAAATGTAAAATAATTCTTGTAATTATTGCTTTAAGAAAATTATACAGTATTGTAAGTTTCCATTACCTTGAACAAGAATTCATCACAAATCAAATCTCCTAAATTAGGCTCATCATAAACCTGTCAAGTATGTACAGTCTAAAATCCTTCAGGGAAGTAACATGCTAATCATTACCCTGCCCGTTGAGAATACAGGTTTTAAGTCCTGAGGCGCTAAAGCAAGAATGTTCTGATGGGCATTTTAGACATCCCACCTCTGCTTGCGGTATTTTTGAAAGACTGTCCAAATGTTTTCTTTAAGAATAAATTCTTCTCAATTCAGTTATATATCTGACAAACACCTACAAATGGAGGCAGGGAGAGAGAAACAAAAGGTGCTCCCCTATACTCTGCTAGGGAGAAGTTGTACAACCCATTACAAGGAGAAGCAGATAGAGAAGTAGGCTTTTGTGTACACACCCTGAAAAGACAGGAACTGCAAAAAGCAACAGCTCTCCTTTCTAGCTGCTGCAAGCGAACACACATTCAACAACCAGAGCTGAAAGAACTGCAACAAAACTCACTACTGTTTGAATCAGATGTGGGGGGAGAAGGGTCCGGGCTTCGGCACTTTTGAGATTTTTGAACTCTTGGGACAGGCAATAGTGTAGTTTTACAGCCATTTTTTAAACTTACATGATATAGTTTTATAACTTGTTTTTGAGTCAGCCAAAGTCTGATTCTACTGGGATTTGAATCAGGTGTAGTTTTGCAATTTAATCAGAAAAAATGTAGATCAACTGCTTCCTTGCAGGCTATCCACAGGGCTATAGAAGGCAGCCTTATATCTCGCAGGAAGGCTGGAAGCAATGGTCTGCACCATTCTGGAGGCACCCATATGGTTATTGCTATTATAATTTGTAATATGACTCTATTTTGCCAACGTTGCAATTCTCCAGTACAGCACGAGGAGGAATGTTTACTCTGCACATTTGCATCAAAGTCTCTCAGGTGTTTTTTAAACAACAACAGAAATTATTTTCCCTTTTACTACACAATCTTGAGTTAGATTAAAATAAGTATTACAACCCCCTTAAAAATGGTTACTCTGGTAACTGTTTTAAATATGCCCATGGAACAGGGCACCTCACTGAGAGAGCAGAAGTAAAGAAATACCCAGGCTCCACTATGCTTTTGACTTTTAAAGCGATCATGTTGTTTACCTCCAGAGAGCACTTGGAGATAAATGACTGCTATTAAAGTGCTGATCTCATCAACACATGGCAGCCTTTATCTTCTCATATGCTGTGAAGAAAATAGAATTATCCCATTGCTAGGAACCTATCTTATTTTCTCACGCCTCACAAACTCAGAGAAATAAACGGCAGTATCATCAGATGTCTTGGACATCTTACAGACAGCAGGCCCAAATTCCTCTAGCCAGAGCCTGAGAAGGACAAACTAGTTAACAGAATTCTGATGAATTCCTGAGTTCTCCTGCTTTCCCAATGATTCAGATAATCTCCTACTGAACAAAGCATTCACGTGATCCCCTTTCTTAGATGGTTTGCATCCTCTGCAGGTCAGTAACAGGTAGCTGTTACAATAATTGAGAGTAATTAAAAGGAACTAAAACTTTTAATTAATTAAAAGTAATTAAAAGGTGCAGCAATATATAACTTTCACCTGAAAACTCAAATGTTTTACAAACATTAACCCTCAGAGGGTGTGTCCAGATGAGCGTGGTCGTGCAGTATGTGGCACTACAAACACATCTGCAGTGCCACATACTGCACAGTCTTGAGTTCTCCTTGCTGTAAGTGCACACTGCCCGAGTGTGTGCTGCTCCATTTTCTTTTCTACAGTTTTTTTTTTTACTTGGCTATCCAGGGGTAAAAAAAAAAAAAAAAACACAGGGGAAAAAACCTGAAGCAGCACAAGGTGCGCCACTGCTACTTGTCCCCGGGGCCCCAAACATCCATGCATCCCCGGATGCATCCACAGGGTATATATGCCTTATGCCTCATTATTATGTGTTTTCTTTTGTTTCTTTTTTACAGAAATTAAATTATTGATTTGCAAAAAGCACCTTTTTGGCAGAACCTGGGAATCCTGACTCCTACTCTTCTGCTGGAACTAGGCAAGCCACCTTTCTATTACATAATAAAAACAGATGATAGAAAGATTTTCCAGTATCATCTTGGCCTACCTACCAACACCCAGTCTCTCTACTAACTCACAAAGTTTCTGTAAAAATTAGGACATGTCCTTCTTTCTACCTTTGTTTAGTGCTAGAATGTGTAATGGATCAGTCATCATTAAAGATCAGGTAAGATGTAAGATTTGCTGTCATACCTTTCACATGAAACTTTTACCTTTCACAATTCACTTCAGAGGGAGGAAACACTTAGAAATCATATAGCCAGACATTTATAGTTTCTTAGAAAAATCAGCAAAAAAAGAAAGATTGTATTTGTATAGGTATCACACAGGAGGTGAGATCACCAAGGTCATTCATAATTTCACAATACTGGTACAAGAATAAATGGTCACAAATAAATGTGGATTGGAAATTAGAAGAAGGCTTGTAATAATCAGTTAAGTGAATTTTGGAAATGTCCTCTGAACAAAGTATTGGGAAGAAAAAACATGAACTGCTTCAAAATGAAGCCTGACCAATTTGTAGAAGGGACATTATGATATACAGAGGTATTCTTGGAGCACTAATATGTACATGTGATATGCGATGTGGATTCTAATATTTGGTATTCCCATCGTGACATTGAAAGGAAACCCAGTCTGTCCAGAAGGTGTCTGCCAGCTAATGTTTCTGCTGGTTGCCTGTATAAGCCTGTAGACCCACAACCCCACACCATCTTCAGCTGTTACTGCCTTATTTAGATCCCATGGTTTTGGGGATTTTTGTCTTCTGCTGAAACACTAGACCCTAGTCACAGCTAAGGTGGGAATTTGGCTTCAGTCCACTGGTACTCCTATTGCTGCCAAAAAAAAAAATCTATCAGGTACTTGGCTAGAGGGTCTTGTTCATGTATTCATTGTCAAACTGCCAAATTTAGGTTCTGGAAGGAATTTTTCCTCAGGTCAGACTAGAGAGGCCATATTTTTGTTTGGGTTTTTTTTCTTGCCTTCCTCTGTATTGCAGGGATTAATCCTCTTTTTAGAATCATCAAAAAACATATTTACCTAACAAATTTCTTGCCATTGCAGGGGTAAAGCATTAGTAGGTTTTCTTTTACCATAGCATATGCTTTGTGCTGTGTGAAGGGTCAGAGACCATGGTCTTGGTAACCCCTTTGGATAAATGACTGCATATGAATGCAGGAGTTTGGACCTAATGATCAGAGAGGCTCCTTTCAGTCCTATTTCATGCAACATGTCATCATAGCACACAGCTAGTGGGGAATAAGAGGGTAGATCAAAAAGTGATATTGCTACCAAAGTAGAATGAAGAAAAATATTCTTTTTTTTAATTTTTTTTTTTACTTCTATGGCTCTTAAGTTCCTGGGGCACCCACTGTTGTAGGGCCTGAACACTTCACAAGCTGTAATACATCTTTTCTCACAATACCAAATCTGTGAAGTATTGAACTTCTATTTTTCTCATTTTATAGATAAGGGTCTGATGCATAAAGCACCTAAACAACTTGTTTATAGTCAAAGCAAGTCTGAAGCAGAACAGATATTTGTATCCTGGTCACTCCATTCCCATGCTAGTGCCTAAATCATTGAAAGACCAACTTGCCTCTTCCTTTTACTTTCCCTCATTTTAACAGTAGATTCTTATAGACCTGAAAACTATATGGGCCTATTTAAAGGGCAGGTGGAGAGCATATCTAAGGAGAGAAAGACTGGGTGTCCATCACTTATAGTTTAACTCATTTAACTATAAGAATTGTGTTCCTTAGGTATTTCTCTTGCCAACAACAACTTAAAAAACTTGGGCCATAAATAATCAAACAAGAAGATAGCTGTTCTTCTGAGCCAATCTCATTGCAGAGGGCTTTTTCTTCTAGATGAAAGGCTGGCTCTGGCTTGCTTCACACATAAAAGCAGCATTCCATTAGGTCTACAAGGCCCCGTCTCTTCTGCTCTTTTAAAATAAAGTTTTACAGGACTGCAAATTTTTAATTTTTTTTCTATGAAAAACAAGACTTTTCTTTATTGAAGAAGCAGGTAAGAGCCTAAGGGCAAGAAATAAGAAAAGCATTTCATTTAACTGATTGGGATTAACATTCATCATTTAAGATTTCCAAATCTTTGGGGCAGGACCAAAGATATGCAATTTAATCAAAGTTTTCACAGACAGGATTAATTAAACAGAATTTTAAAAAATGCACTTATATATTATTAAAAGCTCTACAGTACAATATTTCCCCCAACAAATCATGGAATTGAGATAAATGATTTTGCCTTTTAAAACAAACATTAAAAAAAAATGAAGGCAGAAATAAAAATAGGCATGAGACCATTCAATCCATTTTATTTCTGTTTCTACAGAAAGAGTAATGACTGAATGATTGCCTTCTGACATCTTGCTTTTCTACATAATATTCTGGAGGAATGGAGAGTCCCGAACTGAGTTTTCCCTTCAATGGTTTGGAGTGATTTGAAGACACAGTATATAACTTACAAACTACAAAGTATCTTAAGTACAGAATGCATTACATCTTGAAAAATACACGGTACTTAACAGAGCTTGGAACATAATTTCAGATAAGAAATTGTTGGCGCACTTACATTTTTTTCAACCTGGCTAAGTTAAAAATAGAAGGAAATTCAGATGCAAAGTGAAGGCGAAAAAAAATGTGTAAGGAACGATTATGCCCCAGCTTAAGGATAACCCATCAGGTATGTTGGAAATGACATTGTTATTCTACTTATCTGACAGCAGAGGTGAAATTGTTTATAGGTAAAGGATAGAGAGCAAAGTTAGCTCCAACAGTGCCGTACTCTCACTCTGAATGCACATGCTCCAGTCAGTAGTGAACCGTTTGGGAAGCAGAGTAGATGCTCCAGCCTGTACTTCCCCCAGAACATCTGTAGTGAAGGAATTTTGATGGAGTTGGCTACAAAATACATCTGGGCCCTCCTGCTGTTGGCCCGCATCCCTTACTGAGGGCTTGACTGCGATCTTTAATTTATTATAGAGATTTAACTTGTTACTCTTGTTATTATTGTTGTTGTTATTAATGGAATACTGAAGATAGGTTACACCTAGAGATGAGCACAAAGAACAATGCTCACATACGGATCCTAATTTCCAGAAAATTTAGGGGTTTGCAGGCTGTTGCAGACTATGGTTGTGTTGTAATATTTTAGGGCTGAATGTGTTTATGTAGCAATGTTGCATACCTCCATTTTCCTTCTGGGAGTTATACAGGGAGGAATGAAGGGGTTAAGAAAAAGAGAAGCCTAAGATGCTTTTTGGTATTGAAGACATGCACCTCCAACAACAAGAATTGAATTGCCTTGTTGAAACTTCAACACAATGGGATTGGTAAACTTCTTTGGCTGGAGACACCCCACCCCCATACCCTCCCCTGCCCAGGAGTCAAGTGAAGGAGAAAAATAAGCTTCAAACAATGGGTGAAGCAGCCTGGAAAGCTGGATGTTGAACTAAGTCTCTGGAAAGGGAATAGCCCAGCTTACTGTGGGGTGTTCAGGGCTGTGAGGTCTTGATTGGGAACAGAGTACTGCTTAAGCATTTGAAGTGAACAAAGTCTTCGTGGCCTTTGCCCAATAAGTGCCTGTAGTGAAGAGGAGCTGTCCGCTTTGCTGCTTGGAACTTGGGGTGTAGTACTTATCTGTTTGCTTTAAAGAAGTAAAATCCCTCACTTAGGAGCTCAACTGAAGGGTACTCAGGTATTGAACGAAGGTCGGGTACCAAAAGGATGGAGTCTTAGAATCAGACATAGCAAGGATTCACCCCATGTCCTGGGCTGGCTTCAGAGGGTGCTTGGAAAGTCCAGATGAGGCTGAGGGTCAGAAGCAAAGTGCTCTGCCGGGGGTGGAAATCCACTAGACAGTTCCAGGTTGTTCATTCAAAAGTTAAATGTACTGAATATCATCCCCCTTCAAGGCACTGATAAAAATATGATTTATTCATATTTACTGAATATTTCTGTGCGTGTATATCTCCCTGGACAAGAGAGAAGTAAAACTGCTCCTACCCTAAAAAAAATTCATATTTGAAAAGTAAATACTACTCTTCTGCCTCAAACAAATAGTTAATGGACTTCAATGACTTCACTTGAGTAAGACTTATTGGATTTGCCCCTAAATTATAGAAGCGGCACTGTTCAAATGTGTAATTCAGGGAGCAACCAAATCTCAGAGCAGAGTATATATACCTGTGGATATTTCATATATCTTTAAAAAAAAAAAACACAGTGCCAAGAGTTTTTTACAGGGTTGGCATTACTAATATGTGTAGAAGTTCTTCCAAGGAGTATATCCCCGAAGTAAGGAATAGAGCAGAAGTTGAGGAGGGGACATGGAAAAAAGAGCAGTGCTGAGAATTGGAGAAGGAGACAGAAGGGTAATAAAAGATGTGGTTTGGGCAAAAAAAAAGCCAGTTGGATAAGTAATAGGAGGAAGTGATAACTCAGATGTAGGTCCAGACAGCATCACAGAAGGTGCATCTACACACGAATATTAATGTGACACAATATAAACTCAGACACAGTTCACATCAGACTTTATTGCTCCCAGGCACAGCATTTACAAGTGCTCCTGGCACTGAAGCACATTGAGCCAGGATTGTGCAGCCCCAGCTGACAGGGCACCTTGGAGGAGGGGGGCAGGGAGGGCAGGGAAATCAGCCTGCCAGCCCAGGGCTGGTCTGCCTGGCTCAATATGCTGTGGAGAGGTGGCTGGGGAAGCCCTGCATTATATCACCCTCATGCCCCAGCCAGACCCACTCAGGGTCAAGACATTCAGTGGAGCGGAGTAAATAATTCCACAGTAGGACAGTACTTATATCTGGCAGTACTAACCTACAGTGGAGTTAATTAGTTTACTCCAGCCTAATCGCTCCTCACATGTAGACAGAGACATTTTACTGCACAGCTAATTAGTCTACTTGGCAGTAAACATCTCATGTAGGAGTAGGATGCACCCTCTCAGCTGGAAATGTGATTAGAAACATGAATATGACACATAACAGAAAGAAGTCACTACATATATTGAGAGTGGGAACTACTGGGCACAACTACACGTGCGTTTTTATGCCCCAAGGGTAGCTGCTTAGTCTGATTTTGGGACATGGAACTAAATTAACGCATTCACCACCCTTGTAGATTTTTAACAGAGCTGTTGATTAAATGTTTTTTTCTATTATAAAAAGGATTAGACATGTCATTTAACTTTAATAACCCTTCCAAATATAAACAGCGTTATTGCCAGCTTATTGTGCCAGATTCCTTGGAAGGGAATATTTCCCTCTGAAGACATGAAACGTTAAAGTAATCAGAGGTAGACAAGGTTTTTTGGGTAAACGTGATATCATTTATTATACCAATCAAATAGTTAGAAAAATTGTTCTTTGCAAGCTTTCAGGTACAAACACTCTTCTTCAGGCAGAGGGAGAGTCTAGAGTAATCAGAGCAGAGTTATGAAAATGAAATGGGTACACGTGTCCAAAAATAGGCAAGAAATAGTTATCTCCTAAGAGTTATTTTAATATCAAAATAAGGAAATAAAGACACAAAAGAAATGTCTTAATCTTGCACATTTTTAGCAAAATCTAGGTGCTAAGGAAAATAGCCAGAACTAAGCAATAATGGAAAAGCTCCAGTGTAAAGATTATTCAGGGGTACCATATACTCCTCTGGAATTCAGTAATTCCTTGGGAATCAGTGCAGTGTTAAAGAATTTCATCAGGAATTTAATTCAGCAGAGCCAGATTTTGTCAGTTATTAGTGGTAACAACTAACAAGGTTGACGATAATCTTTTGGTGGGAAAACAGAGAAAACAAAAGGTTTACTTTATAGAAAAGCACTATTCTGACACTACAGTATAGCTTCACACTTGTCCTGCTGTGTGAACCTGATTCTTATTTTATCTATTCCCTCAGGGGTTCAATGGTGGGCTGAAAACTGCCTTTAGTGAATGGGTGCTGCACAAGACAGAATTGGTCCCGAACATTTCAATCTTGATGCTATGACTTGATGTTTTTTAAGTGACCTGTACAATTTGAAACTTTTTGTTTTCTCAATTAAAGTAAATATGTGCCTGGGTAAATAGAACTAGGGAACATCTGACATTGAGGGTGAAGATGGAGCTTCCATTCAGAAATTAAGTGCTAACACATCAAAATATGGCTTCAAAAAGGACAGGCAGTTTTACATTCCTAAGTCTGAGCGTGCAGTTTTGTTATGGCTGAATGTTGCAGGGACAAAAATCCAGATCTATGAATGAAAATGTATTTGTGAGCAAAAAGAGCCTTCAGTATTCCACCTACATGTTTAAATGCATTTTACAGTCGTAAACTGCTCAAGCTCACATTATTTAAAATCACCACAGATTCAAGTTCTTTCACTTATTTGAACAGGGGAATATGGGCAATATGATCTTTGACATTTTAATTAAAATCTATTAAAAAGTCTATAGTAAGTAATAAAATACAAATTGTCCCCCAATTTTAACCTGCAGTACAACTGTTGTCATGAATTCAGATAACCAAGGAGATTTTTTTTTCCTGACTAAGAGCACGAGTTGAACAAAAAATCCTGGGGCTGACATCTAATTAAGATATACTTCCCCCTAATGAAGAAAGTTCTTCATCTATTACTGTATGTTACAGTGGTTCAGTGCTATATTTAAAGGGCCATTAAAATCTACCTGAAGGCAAAGTTAATCTGTATATTTGACAGATAATAGCTGCATTTTTGCGGTAAGTAGAGAAGTGAATATTTTATTTCTTTATGATATAATGACCATTCTGTTTAATCTTAATGGAGAAAAGATTAATGTGTTTAACAAGAAAATATGCTGTGGGGAAATGGTAATACATCAATTACTGGGAGCAAGAAAAGTATTTAAAAAAAATATCAGTAATCTACTCTAAATGAAGAGCTCAATAAGCACCCCTAGCCACAGGGAAACTTAAAAAAGATGCATTTAAAAAAAACCTCTCTATTCAGTTTCTGCTCATTATAGAAATTTTCTTTTCAGCTTTAAAGCAATGTAGCAATCACATAATTAACTTTTCAAAGGAAAGCATTTAAAACAGCTGCACATCTATGAAACATAATAGAGTTTCTTGTTATTTTGTGCAGTGATAAGAGTTTTTCCATCTACCATATTTTTTACCTAATTGCAAAAATACTGAACCAGAGTGCTGTCCCTTCTGAAGGTGTTGCAAATGCAAAAATGATTGTGCAAACAAAACATACCACTCATTTTTCCTGAGTGACGGTAGTCAGCTGCCCTAACCCTAACCCAATATGTGCCCCAATGGTAGTTATCCATCTGTGTAGCTGCACTTACACAGTTTGATCTACCCCACATGCAGCATTTACCTGTAAGCACCCACATGGCTACTGCACATGCTCAGTGGGCTGCACTCTGGGGACGCATCCAAACAAGCCCACAAGCATCTCTTGCGGCATCTCAAAGGGGGTGGATGCTGTCGCAGGTGGCAGCAGGTCACAGCCAGGCAGCAGCCCCCACTGCCCGACTGCTGCTGTGGGTAGAGGATACAGGGACCACTCCAGGTTAGGGCTGCCTCAGCAGTCCAGCTGGCACAAGGGGTAGTGTCCCCAGATACCAAGCGGCCAGGCCTCAGAAGCTCTGAGAACATGTAGCCTTGAGCTGCTGGCCAGGGCAGGTTTTTATACTACTGGGGCCAGCATCTGTGCTGGCCCCAGGCTCTAGCTCCCCCTAGCTGCAGATCCAGGAGGAGCTAGGCAGGGTTATTTTGCCCCAAGTGGCACAACTCGCCCCACACTGAAGTGCGTGTCTGGCATGTGCGCTGAGGCAAAAATCCCCGGCTCAAATTTATGTCACTTCTATTTGAGCCGCTGCAAGAGCACATGTCTGCATGTGTGGATCCGGCCTGGGTAGGCAGATACATGGCTCCATATACACATACCGAGGGTAAGCCTAAGTCAGAAAACTGTACCCAGCAGTTACCCAAGATGTATGGGGAGAGGAGGAGGAAAAGTAGGGTGAGGCTTTCTTAAATTTCAGCCCAGGTATATCAACCCCCCCCCCCCCCCCCCCCCC
>NW_005842278.1:1290816-1302314 GCF_000455745.1 Alligator sinensis
GCACAGAGCCAATGTGTGGGCCAGATCTGGAGTGCATATCTATGTTTTATGGTCTGTAGGGCTGCTGAACAGAGCTGGAAATTTAGTGGCAGCAGAATTAGGACTCCCAGCTCCCAGAACTGGGGTAGTTGCCACTGTTGCCACCACCAAGTTTCCATCCCTGCCGGCCAGATGACAACTCCATGCTCTGTATTAACAGCCAGTTCACCTCTTGAAGTTGGCTCCCTAGGCAGTCAACATAAGGAGATATGTGGGGCCAGGAAGAAAAGCACAAGCTAGAGGGTATATGGCTCAGTAAAATGGCTGCTGCTCTGTAAGGAAGGGGGCCCTATGTTGTAGCCTGGACCCTTGCTCACAATGGGGCAAGATCTTCACAACTGCTCTCCAACCATTTATACAATGTCAAGGTACAGTAGCTTAGTTTCAAGATGAGGGCTGGAAAGAGACTGATTAACTTGTAGCCTGTAGAAAGTCAGAGAGAGGTTGGTTTAGATCCCCCTCTGGGTGAGGAGGACCTAGAATTCAGGTCTTTCACTTCCTGGACAAGTTGGGACATACGTTCAGATACACATGCACAGAACTATGTATCTGCCTATGCATGCTCAGCAACCTCCTGAACACTTACAATATCCACACTACTCAAAGAGTAGAATTGCAAACTGTTGGCAAGTGCCAGAAATGACAGTTACTGACATTTGGTCACAAAGTGAAATGGGATTCTGACCTTAGTGCAAAGGATGACTTAGTGCAAGACTTTTTATTATATAAACTATTCAATCCCGTCCTCTTTTTTGTAATAGCTTCCCCAAATAGACAGGTCCTAAGTGTGTGCAAAGTAGGTTTGGGTATTTGACCGGTCAAATAAAGTTTAGTCAATTGACTGGTCAAGTATCAGCCAAAAATTATTACAAATTGCCAATAGGTCCAAGTAACACATGGAAAAAGCACAATTTTTCCATTAGGAAATGTGTCAAAAAATACAAAAATCATATTTTTGTCAAGAAAACTACAAAAAAGTAGGGGGGGTTTCAAATAAAATTGCTATAATCTTTGACTGGTCAAAAATATGCCATCGATTGACAATATTTAACTGATCGATTGACTGGCTTGCCAACCCTAGTGCAAAGAAATGATTACTTTCTCATATCCCGACTACTGACTGAATTCAAGAAGCCTAAAATTCACTGAAATCACTTGATGAGTCTGTGAGCCACGTATCCATCAGTACACAGAAACACAAAAATATTACAACACTTGTATAGTTTATCAATTCATTGGCTGATGAAAAGGAATCTAGTACATGCAGTGTTTGCTTTCAATATTCAGTAGCTAACAACATAAAAGCAGTTTTGTAAAACCACAGGTACTGGATTTTCCTGAAGGCCTTCACTATGCATCTTTAATGATTTTTGCTTATTTTACATCATATTTCACTATAATCATCCTGAATATGTTGAACATAATTGGTACAACATTGTTGATGTTCATAGCAACTTCAGAGCATTTAATTTATGACTGACATATCCAAATAGCGGGTTAGTAAACACGACTAAGCTATTATAATACTATTTCAATATGACAGAAAATAATAGGATTTTGATGTGGACTGCATAATTGCCTATGTTACAATTTTGTATCAAAAACTAATTCAATATTATAGGAATTTATTCACATAATCTACAATGTCTTTGGTGAAAGCTTGATATAAAAGGATTGTTGTTTCCTGAAGTACAATTCAGAGGAATTCAGAGTACGCTTCTCTCCTCCTAAGACTGTATTTCACTCTATTTTTGTGCAACAGAAATGAAGTGCATGAGAAATCTCTGGACTGGCAATTGACACTGACTCCTTTTATTTCTTATGGATTCATGCTGCCTGGACAACTCAAAGAAAACACTTTTATTTGGATCATAATGAAGTAAAGTTTTAGGTATGTAATTTTCAAAGGCCATATAGTAAAAAAATCCATGTGAAATACAGGACAAAAATGCATCCTATCCAAGGATTTCAAAAAATGATTTGGTTTGAGTCTCCCAAAGGGCAATACATGACATTCTGACTACTTTTGTATATTAAAAAGAAAATCTTGGATTTCAATTTGCCTACAATTCAAACAGCTGAGGAACAGTACTGAAGCACGGAGTCTTGTGCTATCTCTGTATGGCTGAAGTAGCTAAATAGTTTTCATTCATCTTAGTTCTGGTGTTTTTTTAAAGCAAGGATGTATCACAATCAGGGCTAAATTTCTGACAACAGAGGTGATAATTTTAAGGAAAACATTCAGTAGGTCTTAACCCATGGTGGTTTTGTTTTTTTCTTAGCATGCATCTTATTTTTAAAAAATAAAATACTACTCTTGACACCTGCACTGTGCTGATTTAGCACTTAAGCCTTGTAGGAAATCAAATGGCAAAAACCTAACATTATTCAAGAAGATGTTAGCTAGGGGATATAGCTGTTATTGCAAAAGTCTGATGAACAAAAGCTCTTGGAAAAAGATTTACAGGGGCAAGAAACAATTAAAATTGATAGCTTTCTAACAAATCTAGGTGCTAATATTTCAAATGCAAATAATGAACACTTTCAGGAAAAGCCAATACCTCAGTTTTACAGAACTACTTTTATGTTGCCAGCTACAGGGGGTTGAAGGTAAACACTGTGCAGATACTACTAGAATTCTTGTACAATAACCTACAGTATCAGAAGCTGCATGATCAGAAACTGTTCAGAAGTTGGAAAGCCCTAGCATAGATGAACTGAAAACAGACACAAGAGCATGGACACATATAACACTAGAAAAGTTTAAATCCAGTTTAAACCTGAAGCAGACACATGTACAAGCCTGTTAAACTGGTTTTAAGTCCCCTGAATTAGTTCAGGGCTAGGTACAGATATTCAAAGAGTGTGAAACAGAATCTATTTAGTTATGTGGTTTTCTGTAAGCAGAGTAATTTAGATGAACAGAACACAGATTTGCCCTCTGGTGGGGAGGGTACAGAGGCAAATCTTACACTGGGTTCCACCATTTTTAAAACTATCTATGTTTGCCAAACTTCTGTTGTTACAGGAATAAACCAGTTTTCAGTTACTTATACTGGTAAAAGTGTAATATCTGTACCTGTCCCAGAAATACCAGAAAAATCAAGTACTATTTCGCTATGAACTGGTTCAGTGCCATGTGAGAATACCAAATGTACTGTGATATGAGTCGGGTCAGTCCTCCAGACATCCCAAAACTGCACTGCTCCTTATAACCCCCATTCCCCACACACTGCTGTAACTAGATGTTCTGGTAGCAGAACTCTACTGCCCTATTTTCCTTTTGTTGAATTTTTCAATCAATGACCTCCCTTGCACTGCTTATTCAATAAAACCTATTTTTCTAACAACCAGTTGTGTCTTCAGTCCTCTCTCAAATGCAGTCCCTTATAATGCCCAATCAGTGATATTTTAGAATGGTTCAATTGTTATATACGAGAGAAATAAAAGTGCCCTCTTTCCAACTCACCAAAGCTTCAATCTCACCAAAATGCAAGCACCTAATGACCAGTTGTGGAAGAAACCATTATGATATGAACACAAGTCCAAAGGATACCACAACAAAATCAACCACTACATTAAGTCTGTTTTAGCTGAACAAATTTGAAAAGTGTTAGCTTGAATGTTTATGGTATTTTTTATATTATTTCCTTTTTAGAAAAATAAATTAATAAAACAGCATATTTTTCAGAAGAATGCGACTCAAGTCTTGATAATAAAGAAACCATACCAATCTCTCACCTTACCCTTACTGTATTGATGGAAGGCTGTTTACAGCATGAACAGAAATAAGAGACCCTCTACCCTGCTATCCCTCCTCCCACTACACACCTTTCTTTCCTTATCCTCCTTCCAGCCATCCATGTACAGGATGATCATTCCTGTAGAGTGCAGGAATGACTAATGGATTAATAAGCATATTTGAGATAAAGAAGTGTAGTTATGAGTTATCTATTCCTTAGAGTAGTTGGAACATGAAATTGATGATGAATAAGGTTGACTTGATGATAGACTCTCCCCACCCATCCTCCTCCTCCACTACACTATGAGGTTAGAGTGAAAGTAAGGACAGATATCCAGTTTGGGTCCAATACACAAGACTTGGAAATACAAGAGTTGGAGTAGGTTGGGGGTGGGGGTGGAAAACAAGGCCAAGAGCATGTTATGGAATCTGCAGAATTTGACAAAATTGGATTATTTACCATTTGTTTTGTAACTGCAGTAAACCCCATTTCATATGATACAATTTAAAGTCTTAAGTCACAAATGCATTCAGACTTTTGAAAAACTTTTTTGACTTGTCTACATGTCTTCTTATCAATGATTTAGGGAACAGCTAATTCCCATACCTGCGTACAATATCAATAATTTATCTGCCTTTTGTTTTAAAATGAATTTATAAACTTGACCCAGTCTGACTGTAATTTGAGTCTGAAATGAGGGAATTACTGGTAAATTCTTTTCCTATGTTCCAACATTTTAATGGAATTTAAAGGTGAAACTTTTAAAGAGTTCAGGACAGTCACTTCTTTGTAATTATATTCAATCTTAAATTACTTTAACTCTCCAAAAAGGTGATAAAAAGGTGGAAAACACTTCTAAACAACTTGACTAATATTACCATCCTGTGAGAAATAAAGTATATCATATCATCTTAAGGTACGTCAAATGAATACAAAGCAAATCCAGCACTAGTCACTTCACTCAAATAGCTTTTTCAAGAGATTGCATTCTTGTCTAAGCTTTAACTCTTTTCCCTAGCCAATCCATATGATATATAGTACAGATATAAAAAAGGAGATAACATGCCAATTATAGACAATGGTTTTCCAAAGTAAAATGCTTTTGCATAAAAATCAAAGGGCAGTTTTGCCTTTCAACTCGCATATGCAGTGCAGGCAGTTGGGTGCCTCCTTCAGTTGGCTAAGTGCTACAACAACTAAAGAATGCACAATGGTGCATAACTAACATTTAAGGCACACTGCATCTCAAAGAAGTTGCTCAGCATCTGGCAGGATCAGGCTTTAAGTTACCAAAGGAATGAAACATGACATCCTAATTATATCCTCAATTACTCTTTTAAAATTGTAATTCAAAACCACATTTTCTTTAGAGTTTTCTTAGTTTTGGATGTGTGGAAAATAGGGCTGTGCAAAGCTTTGGTCGCTAATTTGATTCGGAGGAGATTCAGCCCGATTCAGTGGCTGAATCTCAAAATCCAAATAGAATCAGGAGACCCATTAATATCTCCAAATTAAATCAGAAGCCTCTGAATCAATTTGGAGAGATTCAATGATTTGGCCATAGAGACAGCTTTATATGTTTTTCCTATGTACCTTGAGATACCAGGCGTGGCTCATGAATGCTGAGATGGTGGGGCAGTTGGAGCTTCCCACAGGAGCAAGACAGGGCCGTGTGTTCGGCAGTGGACCTGGAAGTGGACCAGAAGCACTACCAGTCCACTTCTGAGCGCGGGGGACCCCCCTGGCTTGGCATCTGGTGCCTCCTGGGTCTGGGGGGGCACCCAGGGTCCCCTGCAGCTGATCGCCAAGCTGGGGGAGCGCGGGAAGTCCCCCACATGTTCAGCAGTGGACCCGTAAGTGGACAGGAAGTACTTCCTGTGAGACGCTCCATCTGCCCCACCATCTCATTGTTCACGAGCTGCACCTGGTACCTCGAGGTATGTACAAAAAACATATAAAGCTGTGTCTATGGCTGAATCACTGATCATAATCTTCAGATTTGGCTGAACTGAATTGGGATGGTGATCCAAATCAGTGAATCGAATCACTGTCCCCCAAATCAGGTCAAATCTGAATCAAGCCAAATCTGAATCGAATACTGCCCACTTTGCACACCCCTAGTGGAAAATATTATTTAGGTAAATGATAAATTTGTTCTGCTGGACTCTAGTCTAGTACATGAAGTACAGTTATGCAAGAACAACTGATCTACAGGGGATCTTCCTTCATACTCTGTTTTCAAGGTAAAGGGATTTTTCTTCTACTTTCCTGTATTACTTCCTTCTGCACAATGTCTTTGTAATCATGTGGCAGAGCAGGATTTGATCAACAATATAATAGCTATGTTTATCCTGAGATACCATTGAAACAGGAGCATCTGGAATGAAAACAGTGCTTTAAAGAGAAAGTTGATCAGTGACGTTTCTAAAAATTTAAAGGGAAGCCAATGAGTTTATATTCAGTAGCTAATGACAATGCCTCATCCATTTTTCCTCAAGGCACCTTATGATTCCCAAAGTAATTCATACCTCATTTTATTTCAATGGTTGACTGATGAATATCAAAGCAGCATAAAAACTGCAAGCACAAGTCCTTTCAGAAATAATTATTATTCAATAGAAGTTTAAAAAAATTCAAATGAAATAATCTTGACCATGTTTCTGACTGAAGCCACCAATGCCACATTCTAGGTTTTCTGCAATAATGGAAAAAGTGGCCTTTAAACATTAAATTAAAAGTCAAATTTAAGAGTGATGAATGCTTGCCACATACAGTATTATAGGCCAATTGATTCATCACATATAATATAGACAAAACCAGCAAATTTTGCCTTGAACATTCATAATACAGATAAGCAACTCTCTAAAAAAAACCCAATGCCCCCCCAAGAACTATAAACCTTAGAAAAATAACATATCCTAAAGCCTTCTGGTGTTCCTGAGAATTTTAAACATGCATATATTTGCATTCACATTTGTTAACGCAAGGTATGCCCGATATTTTGCAACATTTTTTCTCTGTTTTTTTTCTTTTATGGAACTCAGGTTAAAATAATCAGGCAAGTTAATTACAGTACCAATTCTGAGTTAGTAATGCTTTCCAGATTAATTTTTGGGGTGATTTTTGTTTGTTTTCAGATTTTTAATGTAAAAAATTATCATTTCTCCAAGAAATGGTTCAGCATTTGTAAATCAAATAAGCTGGCAGGACTCTTCAGCTCCATTTTCAGAGCATGTTCTGTCATGCTGTTCCTTTCAGTAATATTTACAATGCAACAAAGAAAGAAAGTGTGTGGGGAGGGGTAGGGGGAGAAATCTTGTAGGTCCTCACAAATGCTGGCAGTAACAGATCAGGCAGCTCTTCAGTTGTTGTAACACTTTCCTCAATAGCCAACTGAAAGATGCTGGCCATTGTCTGCACTGAATATGAACCACATGTTAAGAAATCATAGGTTAGAAGATTAAGGAGAGTCAAATATTTCTTTTAGCTGGCAATCTGAACCTTCAAAATAACGGCTGTGATTTGGCTGCTACCGAACTCAATAGCAGTTTAGCCACTAACATATATGAAGGGTAGCATCACCACCTAAGCAAGCACTCCCCTGGTCTTTGAAGCTCTTTGGCAAGCTCAGAATTAATTTTCCAAGAGCGTGGGTTGCCTAATGTTCTGTTTCTGTAGTTCCAAAATGTCTTAATGGAATTTCTAAAATGCATCTGGTGCATCTTGTTAAACTGCAGAACTGGCATTCCAAACTACAGAACTCAGAAAAATATCTTTAGGTCAAAATTAGGTTTTGTGACCAAAATTTAACATTAGTATTCCTGAATGGCTGCTATCACAGAATGTGTGCCATAGTACAAATAGCACTGAAAAGAAGCAACATGTCCAGAAAGTTCAAATTGTAAAAGTTCTATTGTGATAGATTAAAACCAAGCAATTTAAAAGTCATCATGCTGACATCTTTCCTGCTGTATAAATCTGCTTCAGAATAGTAATAATTATGATAACAGAATTTTGTGATAGAATCTAACAGCAGGAAATGAAGCAGCAAGATATTTTTAAAGACTTTTAAATTAGCAAATAATGTCTGGCTCTCTAATCATACTGTCTTGATCAAAAGACTTTTCTTTGTTGCTTTTATGTCTCTGGCCCAGAGAACTAATATTGTAGCATGCTGTCCAAATGAGTGGGTTTTTCCAAAGAAACAAATGACAGTTGCTAAACTCAATTTCTTTATTGTAATCCACCCTGTAATTACAGAGGCACAGGCAACCTTTTTTTTGCCCTTGATGGCCATTCCTCCTATCAGACATGTGCTGTTAGACATGCAACAGTTCTGGGTGGTCTTTATTCCTTGAAGAACCATTGTGTGGGATGCAGCAAAAAATTTCTAATGAAACTTCTTGTTGGAAAATTGGGTTTGCAATTTCTTTTCTTTTTTTCTTTTCTTTTCTTTCCTATGCCCTATTATGGCTTTTCTGGGACAATGGGAACAAAACTTTCTAGAAACAATGAATCTGACACCAAGGAAACAGAAAGAAGAAAAAGCAATGGAAATTTAAGCAGAGGGGAAGAAATCATTGGTCAGATTATTTAACACTTGGTGGGGATATGTTTGTTTTGTTAATAAAACCCATTTAATTTCAATGACCAAGTAACATATCAGAGACAGGAAACCAATTTTAAACATTCTAATACCCCTGCAGGAGTTTATTACCTCTAAGAACCCCATACAAGGGAAGAGCAGACTTGACGGCCTTGATGTTTGTAAGATAAAAACAAGATGCAACTCACCTTTCCTAAAATCTAGAAACACAAATCTATCAGAATTTCTTTACACATTAACAAGAATTAAAACAAATCAATTCAAAATAAATTTTGCAATTAACCTTAAAGCGTTGGCCATAGAAATTATTACCAATTCCCAGCTCAGGGATATGAAAGAAAACTTCATCATGGTGCAAGGAGTAAGGAGGATTGTTTCTGCACACTGATACTCAACCAGACTGCCAGAGCACATTGGGCTGCCTGCCTTGAGATACTTTCAAGTGTGCCAGGGGGTGCCACACAATGTTAACACTGTTAGGTTTGCAACCAAAGTTCACAAGATAAACTCAGAGATTTCAAGCAGGAATCCACAGTGTTGAAAGTGTTCTGATTTGTTGTGGTCTTCCTGAGTTCTTTGCAAAAGAAGAATTGTTTTCCTTTCTGTAGCCAAAAAAAATGAGTGAAAATTGTAAGTTAGGATTTTCCAAGGAGTGCCTTGAATCTAACAAGGAGGACCTTGAATCTAACAATGGGTGCCATGGGTCTAAAAAAAGTTGAGAACCAGTGTTCTACATCCTCCTGCACAGCCATTCGCAACAGGGACCCAGGTTGATATTACTTCATTTTTTGCGTGCTAGAGTATTGATATGGGTAACATAGACCTGCCAGTACCTTCCAGGAAGGCCTTTCCATAAATCATGTTGTTATACGGTTAAAATCTGATTCTTTTGGCTGGCCACAGCTAGAAAAAAAAAATTTGTACCATTAGAAAGGAGAGTCTCAGCTCTCCAGAGTAATAAAGAAGTGATTTCAATCTCTAACACTGACAAAATGTCCTTCCTTTAAACTGTTTCTGAAGGGAGATGGAATATTGCCAATCTTGGACTTACAATCTGTTTTATTTGGGGGAAAATTCCACTTATACGGAAACATTCTCATTGTATTTTTCTTTTAAAAAACATAATCCCATTGGAGATTAATTTAGAATGCCAGCAACATTAAATGTAATTTATCATATGACTGCAGGGGAAAAAATGTTTGCTATAAATATCATAATTACATTTATATGGTATAACTAGATACAACCTATATAGATGAACGCTAAATTATTTTGTGTGAAATACCGTCATGACAAAGTTCTTTTCATTACTTATTATTCCTGATCTGCCAGTCTTCTTTGAAGCAGTCCAAGAACCTTTCTGTAGTCCTGAAATACATCAAATGCCCTAGATACTATTGAAAAATTGCAAAAGAACAATAGAATACAAGTATCTTTCCTTTCCTTTTCTCTATGACAGGGATCAATTTTGTTACAATAAAAATTTGGTTTTAGAATGAAAATAGCTGTCTATTGCATAGGAACCATACAGACTGGATTTGCAAATCACCTAGTACCATATTTACCACATAATTTATCTGACTAACGCTACGTACACTTGTTCATATGATCTGGGAGAATTCTCCCAGGTTTGTTTTCCTGGTAGAAAAACTTACCAAGAAACCCTTGAACAGATGTTTGAATGCTGAGCTGTTGCGAAGCCAAGGAGCCCGTGTGCATACATCTAGCCTTCTGTATAGGCTCCCCAGTCTTCCTGGAGACAGATGCAGCAGTGCACAGGCACCCCCGACTGCCTCACAGGCTGTGTCTCCATGCAACACAATGAAAGGGCTGGGAAGAGTGTTCCTGCTTAGCTCAAGCAATGGAGTCTAGCTCAAGTGCCACACTGTGTCCCTGGACCTGTGGGGCTGGGAGCAAAGCATGCCAGGATGCTGGAGGACTGGGCTACAGCTTCTCTCAGAAGATAAATGTACAGAAGTTTGCTCTCCCAGAAGAAATTCTCCCAGAAGTGATTTAACCCTGGTTGTTCCCAGGGGTTTTTTTCTGCTGGAGTGGCCATTTTTGCTCTAGGAGAAAAATCCTAAATGTCTGTACAGTCGTGGTTTCTACTGGGAGAGCAGTGATTCTCCCAGGAGAAACTGAATGTCTATATGTGGTCTGAGGTATTTTAAAATGCCTAACCTGTGTCTGTTACAGAGATCTGTATTCTTCTGGGTTGGTAAAGTGACTGATAATTTTGTATACAATAACAACAATGTGTTTAATACAACCAAAAGCAGATGGCATATTTCTTACAAATCCAGAAAAGATGGTGTGTTGAATGCTTCACTGATGCTTACAGTTCTTCTGACAAGCCTGCATTGCATTTCTGGTGAGTCTAAACTACCTTATGTTTTCTACTACTACCCTCCAAATATGCACCAGATAAATAACATACATTAGGTCAGCAGGCAAAGCCACCATGTTGCCAAATTTTTGATCCAAGACTAAAAGTGAAAAGGGGAATTTTTCTTGGAATTTTGGCCTTATTTAAAATGTAAACCTAACTACATTGCTACAGAAACATATTCACAGATCCCATCAAGAGCCACCCAAATTACCCCCTACCTTAAATGAAAAGCTGTGCCATACTGAGGCTCACTTTGGCAGGTAGAAGGTGGGCTGTGCTCTGTACCTCCAGACAAAGTTAGGCTAAGCCCTATTCCTTCGCAAAGCTCTCAGTGTTCTGAGCACCAGAAAAGAAGTATCTGCTCATGCTGCAATATCTTTAGCACAAACAACAAAATGATTGCCTTAATCATTTGTGGCGACTGAGGTATATAGTAGTGATATACGGCTGACCATTCTTTGTTTTGGTCAATGCAAAATGACAGTTTTATGGACTTTGATTCTGTTTTGTGTAAGGCTGGAAGCAGGACATTTACTTTAAAAAACCCCCAGCTTTTGCCTTTGTCCTCTGCCTTTGAGGTAACATGAAGCATGACAAACACCTAGTCCTTGTACCAAAAGTGTAGCTCATTTTTCAGTTACAATAGAAACCTTTGCCAGTTGTACGAACAGTCAGAATTTATGCATATTGCTGTAACTAGAGACTATAGTAACTGCTGAAC
>NW_005842278.1:1302345-1316982 GCF_000455745.1 Alligator sinensis
CTAATTTATTGATTGGAACATATAGTAGCTGTGTTGTTTATGTAAGTCTAGTGCAAAAAACCTAAGATATAAAGGTTAAACCCTTAATACTCTTTCCTTTAGAGAGCAACACATGGCAGAAGAAAAGCTCAGTTTCTCCAATTACTGATATTAGACTATCAGGTAAAAGAAAGTATACACATTGTTAATTCTTTCTTTTTTAAACTAATGTGCCAGATCTGTGAATCATCTGCCAGATAAATCATATGCAATAGGACATTAGAAAACCTCAGCTGTTACGGCAAGAAGGTATGTTTACAATAACATTGTGTTTTTTCTTAAATAGCTTTCAGAAAAATGTTGCTTTTTGGAGAGATGTCTCCTTTCAAAATAAATGCTGTAGTTTGATGTACCTTGGCATGATGCCTCACAGCAATTACTCATATCCTAGGAAGATAAAAACTGTATGGCTGGTGCTCAAACCAGCTGTGCATTCTTGTAAGTGAGAGAAACAAAAACTTTTATCAAGTATTTTATGAAGTATTTAAAAAGCACAGACACTGGAATGGAAAGGAATTGTTGAAGATGGTCCAAAGGGGCAGAACTTGGAATATTCCCAACTGCAACTTTCCACTGGAGAAGTTTATTATACAATGGAATAGTTGCTGCACTGAAGAAAATGAAGAAAGGACACTGATGAGCTATTTACAGCTAGGCTAGGCAAAACACTTGATGAGAGTGTAGCTAAGATATTTATAAATGTATAGATATCTGAATAACTATTCATTATGAAAATCTCCCTAGGCTAGAGTATAGAATATTCTCCAAAAGCATGGGAAGGAAAAATCTACTGCTTGAAAATCTTGAAAGTAAATTGTACAGAGTACTACAATGTATAATACAGGAGGAAAGTGGACTGATTAAGGGCAGTGATTCATGTTCTAATACATCATCTTGTCAGTCTCCCATTTCAGTGACAATACAAACCTATGCCTATGTGCCCATGTAAAACCAGAAGTTTGACCTGTCTGCGATTGAACTCCTTAACATCTAGAATCCTAGACATCTAGTCAAAACAGGAGTAGGTCTCGAAAATGCATTGCTGATAGCATTTTACTGGTACATTAGGAAAGCCTAATAAAAAAAATATTCATTGAAATTTTCAGTGAGTTTTTCATCAAAGCCTAACAGAGCTAATGGAGCAGACCATAACTGGCACATGTGTACACTGAATGTAAACGTGTCATTTCACCATGGGGAAGCATACCCACATTTATGGTACTTTCATCTAGTTTGCACAGATAACCATAGTAGAAAAGACACGGTGGCACTGGCTTTGGCATGGATGGGCAAGCCAAGCCTATCAAGGACTTGGGTTCTAGTCCACGACATGTTACTGCTATAATTAATCAATGCTAACTAAATGAAACCCAGCCCAGGTACATATACCCATCATGCAATGACACTTTCACTTGCAGAGTAGACATGCCATAGCAGACTGGCAAGATCCACTCCAAATTATTATGGTTATATCCCTCTAAAATATTATTCTTTTTGTAGGAATTTCTTGAGTTCTGGGATGAGATTCTTCATCTATCTGACAAATGACACAAGCAAAATGCAGAGTAGCCATCAGTTTCTATACAAGCAAACTCTTACCCATAAAAAATTATGCACAAAATAACAGAAAACTAAACTGAGAAAGATTTGGAAGTATCTAATCATAATGTATCACATTATAACTGAAACACAGTAGTCCAACCCACCCCAAGCTCTACATGTGATGTGTGTTATTGCAACTGCTGATCAGAAAAACTTCAGTGGAACCATCTTCTATTAGAAAATTAAGTTCTGTCAGTATTTTGTCAATACTGAAACACTTTGCAAAATTTTATTTCAATGAAAAAAAACTGGAAGAACACCAATAATGATGAATTCTGCTTTGTATGCTATTTTGTATTACCATGTGTCATGACCCAAAGGGTATGATTTTGTGTGCGCTTCGGCACTGCAGAATTATTTCCTGCCACAAGGAGCTTTCTTTGCACGGTGCAATTCTCAGTTGCATAGAGAAAACCCTGGTGCAAAGGAGTTCCCGCCACCCATATGTAAATTTGTTTCCCACTATTGGCTGTTTCTAAATTATTCCCACGTGGCGGCTAGCGATTGGCTTGCTAGCCGTATAAGAGGCTTGAGCAGTTTCCGCCCAAGTTGGATGACTTCACATCCATCTTGTGAAGAACTCTAAGCGCGCTGCGGAGCCTAACAAACTCCGCGTGTGCCTCAGAGGAGGATACAGGGGCCTGATCAACCTCTAGCCTCTCCCCATCGCCGCACGATCCCTTGACATACCCCACCCTGCGCGCTTGTGGAGAGTCACCTTTCGGACTCTCATTTCAGACGGTCCACGGAGCCTAGCAAACTCCGTGAGTGGTATCCAGAGCTCTGTTCGTGTTCGTTTAGCGGAGCCTAGCAAACTCTGCTCGTGTGTCTTCGGTGGAGCCTAGCAAACTCCACGTGTGTGGTTTTTTTTGTAACTGCAACTCAAGAAAGTTTTCCTGCCTGCACCGCAAGCACCTACGGTGTACGTAAAATAATCTTTAATCAACCTCTACGCGTCAGTGCCTAATTCTAGTTCGCCGTGCTGACCCTTTTCCCCGGCCCACGTGCCCGGGCTGCTGGCCACAGCTCCTCGGCCCCAACACCATGGTTAAAATAAAAGCAAAATAATTGTTGGAACAAAATATTTTAAGAGCCTTTTCATTTTGTTTCTTTTAATAGAATTTTGAAATGTTCTGGTTTTGTTTCTAATCAAAATTTAAAAAAAAATCAAATTTCAGAATCAGAAAATTCTCTATGGCACAGCATTTCCATTCTTAACATATGCCTATTTATTAATATATATCCAAAAATTTACTGACATCTGCATATATAATGCAAAACGTATTTAATACCTCTGAAAGGTAGTAAGGCATATAGAGCATATCTACACATGTTTTTATGTGCACACAAATTTAAGGTGATTTAGGAGTGCGTCTACATGTGCACACACTAAGGTGCATTAATGCAGTGTGCAGACCGACTTGGGACTAAAGTTAGTGCCAAGTCAGTCAACATATGCAGCATTACTGTGCCTTAGTGCATCTACACATGTGTTAAGACACTTCAGCTATTCACACCTACCAGGATGCAGAGTCTGTGCCCCAACCTGTGAAAGCAAATATCAAATTTAGGCGTGAATATCCTAAAATCACCATTTTTAAGGAGCATTGAGGGTGCAGACATGTATACTTGCACCCTTAATGTGCCTTAAAAATGGCTACTGCACCTTAAATTGGCATGTGTAGATGCACCCATAGAAGCTGACCATGAAGATGGTCAATTTCCAATAGAAGATGGTTCCACTGAAGTTTTTCTGACCTTCCATGAAGGTCAGTGCATTCTCACAGACACTGACATTTCAAAAAGCATTGGATGAAGCCTGCAATGAACTTCTAGAAAGCAAATGGAAGACTGCACATTGCATTTCCCAGCAACAGAGGTGTAGAACTTTTAAAAACCTTGGTGTTTACAGTAGTTTCAAATCATTAACTATCCTAAATCAAGGAGGTAATACAAACCAGGTCACTAAAGATCTAAGAACTAGCTTGGAATTTTGATATATTTTTGCTTCAGAACCTATTTTAGCTGCCTATATTATGACACTTAACACATTTTCTTTCACTTTTCCTTTAGTAAGAGAACATACACACACACTTCCATTTCAATTTCCAGAGATCTTTTGTTGTTGCTGGGCCTGGTTTGCTTTTAATTTTTTTTTTTTTAAATAAAACTTTGTGAAAATGAAATATAATATGGTGTCCTAGGTGAACAGAAAGAAAATGCTGTAGAGGAAAAAAAAATCAGCACGCATTCTTTCAGAATTCCTTTCCAATCCTTTGTCAGTTCATTTATAACCCCAGATATACAACGCATGAATTATCCTATTGTATGTATCAAACATTTGACAGCTTGTTTTACTAAAACTCTTATGTACTTTGGCTTCCCCTCCAGACTGCCAGAAACAGTTTAATTAACGGTGCCATCAGTTCCTTTTAGCTCCTCTGGATAACAGGGTACAGTACAAAGCAAGTTCACAGTATACAGGACCATCCATGCAAAAGTGTCACTCATCTCTTAATAGTGAAAACACAAATCAAAGTGTGAGGACTGCCCACTCGATCAAAAATGATAATGTTGATTCAGCATTGTACCAATCGAAGAACAAATAAAAGTTCATACTTTGTAAGCCTTCAGTCAATACAGCATAAGTTCTATACCATTTATGCAGTGTAACTGTTGTTTCTCTTATAAAGCAAACTGGTGCCACACAGTAACAGTAATATTAAAAAAAAAACAAAAAAACACCCCACTTTCTATTAAAAACAAATAATTGCCTTCATTTGAAGAGAAGCTCACAAAATGAGCTATTTGAGACAGCAATTTCATAAATTATACAACATATTTTCACAACAGCATTCATCTTAAACCTATAAGTACTGAGAGAGAGGAGTGAAAATAAGGGGGTTTTTTTTCTATTCTTTGCCAAACAACATTCAGGCAGTAAACAGTAATAAGATGTTTATAATATGATGTAGAGATGAAATAGCTGTACATCCTAGAGACTTTTGTTTTGCATTTATTTTTAAATATGTTATAGAAACCGTCACTGTGACAGTAATACATTGTTTTTTATATATAAAGACAAAAACTTTGCACATAACAAAGTTTTGCCTCCTATTAAGTTCCCAGTATTTCGCATTATTATTTGCTCCAGTGCTGCTAACTAGGCTGTCCGCTGGCTAACCCCACACTAAGGCACCCTGTGCCCCAGCCAGCCAACCTCGCCCTCCCCACAAGCAGCACATGGGAGTAGCAAGACAATGTGTCCTGCTGCAAACCACATCAGCAGGGGCATGCACTGCAGCTTAAAGTAGCAGCACAAATTTGTGTTGTTACTATTTGTGCTGCTACAAACATACACCACTGCTCATGTGGACGCAAGCCCTCATGTGTATATATTATGATGGAGTTCTTTATTATACAATTATATCGTACCATGATGCTCAACCTTCTGGTCCCCCAGGATGGATAAGTGGCATGGGACTTGTCTGCAGGACAAATTCCACAAGTAGGGGTTGCTCTGTGGTCTAGCATGGGTTTGGTCCATGGGTGAAAATCAAGCTGCCTGCATGATCTAGGATTCAAAGCAATGTCTCGCCTGGCCCACAAGACTTCCCACAGGTCCAGAAAATTTGGCAGTGGGGGAGTAGTGACAGCATTAATAGCTGAGGCTTCCAAAACCACTTCCTGACCTGCAGAAATTAACACAGCCATCAAATTTCCAGACCTGTGGGGAACCTCACAGCATGGATGATATGCCCTGCAGGCAGGAGGTGCAGCACTACTGACATAGCATATTGTCTACAGGTTTCCTGAATCCCTCAATGAACAAATTGAATGGCACTCTGGGAAGGCTGTTGTCTATAGGATCTTGGTTTCGTTTGATGAACTTGAAATGTGTAGTAAATGCATCAGGAAACAGTGCGAAGAGAAAAAGATGGTTTCATAGACACAGATCCTGAATATCTCCCTGGAAAATTGAATTCTATCCTTGCCCCTGTCTCTGACACAGACATCCTCCATGACAGTGCGCAAGTCACATAAACAAAACATTTGTACAAACAGTCACTAACTGTGACTAATGTCCCCAGCATGAAGCACTCACAACTGCTACTGAGGTCAAAGAGAACTGTCCTTTGAACAGACAAAGCACTATACAAATGAAGTCCAAAGTATCTCAAATTGGACACTTAATATTAAAGTCAAATTTTTTAGAAATTTCATCTCTCTTGTGCTTTAGCATCACAGTAGAAAGATGAGGATGATAATGTTACTTAACATCAGAAAGGCAAAGATAAAGACATTGATTTTTATTAAACACCTCAGCTACTACTGAGATCATAACAAAAATTTCCATGATAAATGTTTTTTTTTTATTCATTACAGGGCATGTCTACACATGCGTTTACTCTGGCCTAGATTTACTGTAAACTAAGCTGAAGTAAGGGTTTTTGGATAGATGTCTACACATGGAGAGATTAGGGAGAAACATTTCTCCCAGTTCCCTGCAGCCCCTCAATGGGCCCCTGCTGCCACAAGGGGTGAAACTCCAGGCTCCCCCCGGGTGCTAGCCCAGGGGCTGGTAGGAAGCACCGGGCCAAGAGACAGCTATATCCTGGCCCCAGGGGGCTGCCTGCTGCTGGGGCGGGGACAATGTCCCCCTGCCCTGGGAGCAGATAGGTCTTGGCTCTGGCTCCCCAAATCAGGGGTATGGGGCTTGGAAAGAACTGCAGGGGAGAGGAAGATTTCAGCCCCCTGCCCTGATCTGCTGCTGACTCGCTGCTAGCTGTTCCACCAGCAGATCAGGGCAGGGGGCTGAGAGCTACCACCCCTGAGCTCATTCCAAGCCCTGTGCCTCAATCACCCAACTGGGGCGTGGGAGCTTCCCCTAATTGGACAGTCCCTGGCCAGCACTAGGCTACATGGGGAAGTCTGCACATGCAACCTGAAGTTTGTAGTGCGCAGGTTTGTTATTACCCTGAAATAGAATAGTTTTCTGATAAGCATACTGTTAGGTTTACAATAATTTAGATTATTAGGAAGTATTAGCTTTACAGCTGAATACAAGGCATGACCTGTGGCCTAGCAATGCAGCTGACCACAAGGCAGATTGATAGCTAAGCCTTTGCTTGTGTCAAGTAATCATTTTAACTGTATTAAGCATTTTCTGAGTTAAAAGCAGCAGGCACCTCTGTCTCTGTGTGCTGAAAAATCAGCTACAGCAAGAAGTAAGATAAGACAGGGAAACCATTGTTCTGGGTGCACTGGTTGTGTCCTTGAAAAGTATCTACTACTGTGTAAGGTTTTGCTAACATATTATAATGTTACTGTTACTTAACTTTTAGCTTTAAAAAGTGCTAATTCAGCTTAATAGAAATATGCTGTTACAAAGATTTGAAAAGCACCGCCCAAGTATTGCTTTTTTTTGTTAACCATGAAGTCTTGCCTTGTTGTAATAAGTATAAAAGATCACCTCACCCTTAGGGGGGGGCCATTTTGCCTTTTGCTGGCTTTATGGTCTTTGCTCGAGCAAATAAACAGCTGTCTTTCTTTACCCGCGTTGTCTGTCAATCAAATTACAGCTAGACAACGAACCTTAGGGAGGTTTCTCCCACCACAAGTTGGCTGGGGACTGACTGAAACAGAACAGTCCCCAACCACCTCCAGGCTGCATTTACTTCCTTGCACAACCTGAGGCTGGCTGCAAACTGTCCTAGTCAGGGGCAGGTCCCAGCCAGCCCCAGGTTAGACAAGGAACTGTCCCCATGCAGGGAGCTCCCAGCCTCTGCTCTGTGATTGCAATTGCAAGGGCTGGGAACAAGGTACCAGCCTGATCCCAGCGCTATCCCCAGCTCCGCATTTTGATCAGGGGAGGGGGGAGTTGGAAAACCCTGCTGCCAGATCAGGGGGACATTGTTTCCACCCAGGCATGCAGGGCAGGGGCTGGGGAGCTTCTACCCTGTCCAGCTCCATGAGCACAGAACTGAGGAGGAAACAGCTTGGGGATCTTGTTCCCCCTCCCAGCTCTGCACTTGTGAAGCTGGGCAGGGAACAACCTCCCCAGTCCCCGCCAGCAGGGAGCTCCCAGTGGCAGCTCCATGACTGTGGGGCCACTGCTGGGAGATGTGTCTCTCTCAGCCCGAGCACAGCGATTGCAGGGCTTGGGATGGGAGACCCTTATCTCCATTTCCCCATGACTGCAGAGTTTGGGCTGGGAGATAAGGGCCTCCCAGCCTGAGCCCTGCAACAGTGGAGGCTGGATGGGAGATAAGCATCTCCCAGCAGTGACTGGTAGCTACATGATAGTGGAAAAAACTCCCAAGCCCTCACCCTGTGTGCCTGGGTTGGGACAATGTCCCCAGTAAATTTGCTGCTTGCATTTGAAGGTAGGAAATTTACTCTATATTAGAGAGGTTTACTGTGAAGTAAATGTGTGCACATGTAGATGCACACACTTGCTTCACAGTAAACTATGCTAACATGAAGTTAATCGTCTCATGTAGATGCACCCACAGTGTATTAAATAAGGTCTAGGACCACAAAATGAATGAGGAGGATAAAGAGAAATGATGAAAAACTACCCGTTCACAGAACTATTGAGTAGTTACTCATTCACTTAATGATTCACTAAGCCCATTATAAAAATAGCATGTAAATAGGTGATTAAGCACTGCATAATAATACATATGCACATGTGACTTGAGGTCCCAAAATTCAGGCATTGTGAGTGCTTGGCTTTGCAAACAATGTTCTTATAACTTAATATTTTATATGTAATTATACCTATACACATATAATATATCTAGATAGTATTTAGAGTTTTCCATTTAAAAATACTTTTGCTAAGTTGAGTGACAATGGAGTTGAGGTTCAAATCAGGTCTCTGAAAACACTGAGTGATTCTGCAAAAATAGTACAGGCAGCAATCACAATGGAAATTGATGATAGTTCTAAGAACTCTGCTGGTGCTGTTTTGGCTCCCTTGGAAATGTGCATCAGTACCAGAAGAGAGTAAGTGTTTTACAATAACACTAATTTTCATGGTGCACAGGTACTATAAATTGCTTCAATGGGCATATTTTGAACTTGTCTGTGCTGTATTTCATCAACCCCGGCCACATCTATGAGACACTTGCATATCCAAGTACTAAATGACTGCACAGTAACCAGCGTTACAGTGCAGTAGTGTCCCCGCCTGGCTTCATGGTGATGTCGACTGCAGTAGCTCATTACCACTGCACAGGAGCTCATTACAACTGTGCAGTAGCATTGCATCATGGTCTGTGCCCCACGATGCTACTGCGCAATCATAATGGGCTACTGCACAGTAAGCATCTTGTGTAGGCATGGCCACTTTGTTAAAAATCTGATCTCTTTTAAGTCCAAAAAATTTGACACTGGTCTCCTAAAATTTCTGCAATAAGTCACTAAAAGAAAAGTCACTAAACATATTGGATAAATTAGGTCGGCGTATTATATCAAGTTAATAACATTTGTAGCATTACTGCACTGGGGTGATGTCACTGTTTCGCCAAAGTATTAAATATATTTTAGGAAAAAATGAGAGGTCAGCAAAAAAGTAGAAATAATAATAAGGATAAGCTGCCAACATCTGATATTCTTTATCATTATCTATGTGTTTTCTAATTATAAAATACTGAATCTTCAATGGTTCTTTGGGTTTTGGTCAACTTCAGTATTCACAACTTGTGCTGTTACAGTGGCTACCCCAGGCTGCAATCATTAGGAATGGACAAATCACATTGACTACAGTGGGAGTTATTGAAGTACTGACACTTGCACTACAGACCTGTTCCAAAGCACAATACATTCACTTAAACACAGCACTGACTTAATTGTTTTTTTGACCCTAAAAATGTTTTTTTCTCTCTCTCTAAATGTTAGGATTAAATTACCACAATCTAGCTACTGTAGTTATTTGATTCCTACATGAGGTTTGTCCCTCCATTTAACATAGTGGAGGAGAATGCCCATTGTCTTGGAATCAAAAGGGAAGAAGCCAGGCAGCTGCTGCTGATGTTCTTGCTCTGCCTTAAACCTGGGTTGGGGCTCAGCTGCAGATGCTTCCTCTTCCTCAGCACCTCTGCATCCCCTGTGTCTCCTCGATGCAACCTCAACCCCCCCACCCCACCCCACCAACTACTTCCCCTGCAGCCTTGGGCCCCCACTCACCTTGCCTGTCTCTACCCCCACAACTCTCCCTGCTCCCCCTCCCCCAACTTGCCCTTGCTCCAGTGCCAAAAGGCTTTTTCCTTCATCCAGCCTGGGACACTAAGTACAGCCCCAGCACAGCCCTATAGAAGCAGTGTTGGATCCATACCACTTTCAAAGGTAAATGATGGGGGAGAGGGGGAGGAGAGAAGGAGAGGCAGGTTGGGGGAGAGTTGGAGGATGGGGGCCCAAGGCTGTGGGAGGGTAGGTATGCGGGAGGGGGGAGGCATGCTGCCTGCCCCACCCCACTGCCTGTCCCCTGCCACCTCCGCACTGCCTGCACCCACCCCCACTGCCTGCCTCCTACCACTGCTTTCCCCTCTACAGTGGTGGTGGGGATAAATGTAAGATGATTCTTCAATAATTAGATTCTATACATGGAAAATTATAACAAATTTATAATTTTTCCATGAATAGAACCTAATTATTGGGGGGGTCATCTTAAATTCAGGGGCATCCTGGACTTGGGTAGCTATAGCAATTTACCTGTCCTCAAATCATAGTAACTTTGGTCTACTCTCCTATCTAGCGAATGCCTATGCATGCACTTGTCATTAATAGTTATAGGACTTTTACACTATTACATCTCTGTTCCCATTTCCTCCTTGACCCATCCCATTCCTCTGCCCTTACTTCTGCCTCTTTTTTTGTCTTCTGTGCACACTAGATTTCAAACTCCAAGCCTTCTCTCTCTCATACATGGATGGTAGTGAGATTTAACAGAGGCAAAGCACAGTGCTAACAACAACTTGTTTTAGAGAAACTGGCATACTTTGTGGCCATATTCTGCCACAACGTTTTGTTTCAGGAAACTGTGAACACTAGCCTATACCTACAAATTTGATCCATTAACTGTCACCTGGATCAAACCATAATTTTTATTCACTCTGCCCTCAATCCATTTTGTTACTGTTTTTATAGAATGGTGTGAGGCTTTGTATGAAGGACTGATCTCATCCAGCAATAAAAACACAAATTAAAGTTGTTCTCATTCTGGTTTGTTGGGGGCCTATTAAGAGGTAAGTTTAAGCCATTTCTTCTGTAAATGGCTAGTTTATGGCTCCCCAAATGTACACATGGTACATATATGGTGCCACTATAGCCTCATTTCATTAGGATTCTACAGCCTTCTTGGAAAGTACTCATGGTGAAAAGGTAATTTATGTAAGATCCAGATTTACTTTCTGCTTCAATTCCTGCAGTGTTCAAATTAGGGGAAACAGAGTGATACTATGTTCACCAAAAACTAAAAGAAATAGCTCTTATTTTTCTATTACCTTTTTTTGTTCTTTCATTTTATTCAGTTTGCAACAGGGAAGAATGAGGGTCGTTCACAGCCATATCCCATGAATATACTAAATTCTGTATTATTATTATGCATTCTCAAATTTTAGGACATTTGTGTTATATAGTTAATTGTTTTAAAGGAGAAAAATACCAAAATATCAACATAATAAGAGATTACATTTAATGGGTATAGCTTGTAGCAATTTAAACTGTGTGAAGAGGGTGAGCTTTCACTCAGTTCTAATGACTAGAAAAAAATCTAGTTATCAATTTACATAGCTCAAAGAAATATATGTTCAATGTTCAGTGAGACCGAAAATTAGCAAAATTGTAGACTGTTCTAGATGAGGAATATAATGCATAGAAAATCTGATTGTACCATTACAATAATTGGTGATACATTTTTATCTTAAATATGTTTTGATCCTCTCATTTTGAAAAAAAAGTAATTGAAAAAAAGGAAAAAAAGCAAATAAAAGAATTATCAGAGGCATCGAAGGATTTCTAACATGCTGAATATTAAGGTCTGGGATAATATCTTTTGTAAAACAGGAAAGTATAAGAAGTATGATTGTAATATATATAATGATTAGCAGGAGAAAGCCTGATGGTCACCTGTACAAGAACTTTCCCATAATACAAGGACAAGGCAGCACAGAATTTAACTAATGACTGTAAATGTAAGTCCTCTAAAAGGAAATGCATATTTATGACACAAATCACCTCAAATGTTCAATAACTGTAGCAAAATGTATCTAAGCAATGAAAATGATTGATTCATTTAAGCACGCTCAGAATCATTTTAATAAATGTAACATTTTTTTTCCATTCACAAGATGTTTACAACTTTAGATTTTGAAAAAAAAACTTAGGACTTAATTATAGTAATGGGCACTGCATAATAGAAAAGTCTAACCTGCTGCAAATTTTCTAGCTGTTTTAAAAGGTTTGATTCTCAGTAGGTTTGGCAAATGTAAAACTTGAATCATACATCATTGTAAAAATAAATGCAGATTTATGATCCAATCTAGACTGATAAGACACTAGGGAATGTTCCCTTGTTAATACAAGCTTGCAATAATTCAGGTTTCTCATTAAAATCATGCTGTGCTCTTAAAACTCATACAAATAATACAGCTGCAACCTATGAAACAAGTGAAAATATTATTTAAACTACTTAAAAAAAAAAGTTACTCTAAATTTTAGTTGGAAGCAAGTGAATCTAAGCAGGCATTCAAAAAGCCCGAGGTAGAATTGATCAAACTTTTGTGAGTTGCTCTAAGCTATGTATATTGGACTGGGAAGAAACAGAACACGTGTTCACTTTTTGGTGGGTGCTAGGGGGCCTGCCTCCCCTTCCCCCCCACCCCATGGCTTACAGCAAGGGCTTGAGGGCATGTGTCTGACACCCAATCAGGGATAACCCCAACACAGCTGCCCTTGGCAATTTCTGGCACCCCTGTGGTCACCTACCACTCCGTACTGGAAACAATCAGAAGAATCATCAAATATTTACAACCTACACTCAACAAAGATCAGACTTCAAGAGAACCATTCCCAGCTCCTCTGATCCTGGCTTTCGAACAACCCCCTAATCTAGCCCAACTCATCATCAGACAAAAACTCCCCATTGCTCAACAAACATCAAATGGGACACAGTGGGCACAATTACACATGCCGCTATGGAGCTATTTTTACTGCACTGTCATTTAGTACTTCCATTTGGTGTCTTAGTAACAGCTGGTACTGCATCATGCATGGTTATTTTTAGGCACTACATCGCTTTAGCAACATGCTGTAATGGAGAAGCATGTCACTACAGCAACATAGCTGCGGTGTCACGGGTTTTGCCTGTGGATGCTACGTTGCCATAGCACATTGCTACGGCAATGTAGTATCATGTGTAGGCACACCTAACTTTGCCTTAACAATACTTAACCTGTCAATATATCTTCACTGTTACTATTATCAACATGCCCCAAAATACACCCATCAGAATTCATGGATGGTATATATGGTTCTCTCTAAATGTTATTTACTGATCCAAAACACCAAATGCCCTCACAGAAAACTCTCAGAAAAAATATGAAGGAAGGAGACAGACACATGTCAGCAGGAGCACATTTTTCACAGAACTACTCCCCTTCTGACTTCACTGTTCTCAGGGGCTCATGGGAAATCTATACACCTTTAAAAAGGTGAGTTTGGAAACAAAAATTCATAAGCTGGCTAGACACGAAAAACCAAGGACTGAACATCAATATTGATTTTATGACACTATAATATGCCTGATTCCTGAAATCCTTCCTTCACGCTATAGGGGAAAATGGCCCCCCACCCTTTGGATAGGTCTTGATGTCCCATTAAGCAAGCTCTTTTTCTTCTCCTAATTATTTGTCTGCTACCCCTGGAAATTTCTCCCCTCTCCAATTTCACAGTTCTGCCCACTGTTTTCATTCATCATCATTATGCCTGTTTCTTTCCTCAAACCTGTTAAAGAATGCCTTGTATTCAAAAGCTTGTATAACTTATCTATTTACAATAGGGTCCTTCCCTATTTGCTCAAACACCATTTCTAACCTGGACAGCCATATAGAGATTACAAATAATATGTCCACTTTGCTCACCGGAATCCATTATAAATATTGTACTACAGCACAAAGTGAAAATCACCAGATAAAATAGCATATCGATTGCCTAACTAAAAGAGCAATCTTCACGATGCTTCTTTTAAAAGATCACAAATGTCTTCATGCCCAACCCAGAGGAGGCTGATTGAATTTTTTTTCCTTATTTCTACTCCACTGACACAAACAAAACAAAAGCTTGCATAGCTTTTAAACAATGCAATTTGTCCTCGCATAGGCAAAACTCCCATTGACTTCACATGGCCTAACTGAGTATGAACTGACTTGCATAAAAGGAGATCCCCCTCCTATTTTGTCCAGATAAAAAAAATAGCCGATACAACAACATTGCTGCAAGTCACAAGGGGCAAGTCCAAGGTACGGTATATTTTTAAAGCTATATATTGACATTTTATATCATTACATTTACCTGCTGTCGAATTTCTTCTTCCATTTTTACTGGGGATCCCAATTCTGCAACTTGCTTAACACCTTCACTAGCATACCCTCCATATTCCCAAAGGATATAGTTCTTTGAATGTGAACTCCCAATGATTGCAGACCAATGATTTGTTCGTCCTTTAGAGAGAGAGAGAGAGACAAAAACTATTAAGATTGAATGGGGTTACACAGGCTTTCAGATAGATAAACCTCTAATATTACAGAAAGGGAAAATAAATCTTACCAGAGCTTCCTGTCCAAAACATATTTTCTTTTTCTATTATACTGAAACCCATTTTTAAACTCACACTTACCAAAAGCTGAATATTCCTAGTGAGGTATGTTGACAGCCCTCAATTTCCATTGAGCCTACATTCCATATCTTTGGTTGTGGGGAGGATAGGGAAAG
>NW_005842278.1:1316992-1324082 GCF_000455745.1 Alligator sinensis
GTGGGGAAACAGTCTGTGTTGCATCTGAGTGGATACCTCCAAGTCCATTTGGTGTGAGCCTTTACTTACATTTCCCATTTGTTGGCAATAATAATGAACAATGAAGATACGTTTGGAAGAAATTTCTTGAATAACCACAACCCAATCAAACTTAAAATATATCCTTCTTGACACAAATTTCTTTAGCCTGCTTGAGTTGCTGTTTACGTTCAATTTTGCAACATCCATTTAAAATACTTATGGGGATGATATTACAGAGAACACCCAAGTGACTAATCAAAAGTTATTTGCTTAACAGAGATGATCTTCTAACAAAAGTATATCCGATTTGCTCACTGTGTGCCTTCTGACAGGAGGTTGCCTAATAAGGGTGGATTAATAATACAATGAGGCATATACATCATCACATGCATAATCAATATTTGGATGTGACATAAAAAGTAACTAATGAGTCCCAGTTCCCATACTGTTGCAATACCAGGCATCCTGCCCAAATCGAAAATCAGTTAACTCTTCCTCCAATCCCCTACATTGCTCTCCACAGTATAAGCCACTGACCTTCTTATCCACCTCCTTACTTCTAGCCCCCTTTTCCTTATTCCCTCTATTCCTCAGTATCTAACAATAACAATTCCCTATATAGACTAATGAATGCTTCTGCTTCTGGGTTGACAAAAATATGAATAATTTTCCAGCCACAGTTCAGCAGTCAAGTTGGAAGTGGCCTTAGGAAGTGGCCTTATCATAGCTACAATCCTGAAAATGTTAGAAGAATCACTCCTCCTAGCTGCATCTGCACAAGTGGCAGACTGCCTGTGCAGTAATTGGCATTACTGCACAGTACCATCCCCACAGGTTTCTTTCAGACACTACTGTGCAGTAGCTCACTACTACTGAGCAGTAGTAGCAGCGAGTCATGGTTAGGGCCCACCAAGGCTACTGCACAGTAGCAACAAGCTACTGCACAGTAGCATCGGGTGTAGATGCATCCCCTTTCTACCCAACTCCTCTCAGCTGTGCTTCTTAAGTGGCATAAAGGGCTTACTGCTGAGGGGGAGAAGCAAAAAAACAAGGTAGCTCCTTGAAGACAAAGGGGTATGGCTGCTTCTGCACCTGGTAGGTCTTCCACAGGATTGTTCCTGAGGGTTGCACATGGGGCAGCAGGCTCTAAATACATGCATTTAAAAGGAACCAATCATTGATTAAGTTGCTGCTTCAGTATAGGCAGTCCTCAGACTTATGACACAATTGGTTCCTGAAAACTGCGTCTTAAATCGAAACATTGTAACTCAGAACCAATTTTCCCATAGGAAACAATGTTATAAATAGGGAATTGGTTGCTGAACCAAGGGCCAATACCCTATTTTCACCAAAAATAACCCAGAATTTTGTACTCAATCAATTATAGAAGAAGAATATAACTACATTAATGTATTTCTATTATAAATAGCAATCATATTGATTTGGAAGGACTTGTTTGAGGTGACTTTGCTGGACTTTTTGAAGGGCTCTTGGTTGGACTTTTTGAAAGTTCTTGAATGAAGTCTTTCAGGAGGCTTGGCTGAGGTTTGTCTACTTTCTTTAAAAAATGTCCATGGAAGTTTGGACAGATGTTCTCCAGGGAGATGGGCAGTGAACTTGTTCACTGGTGTGGATCAAGCATTGTAAAGTCAAAACTGACGTCAGAAAATTGAAACAGGGTGTCAATTTATAAACGTTGTAAATGTGAAACGTTGTAACTCGAAATGTTGTAAGTTGAGGACTGCCTGTACTGAGAGACTGGAACTTTTTTTCTTTCATACTTATAAATGTTGGCAGAAGAGTCAAATTTTCAACCTGTCACTTAGGAACAGTTACAAAAATATGCTTTGCAGCTGCACACAGAATTTATGCATGTAGTCACTCCAACCTGCTACGACAAGTGGCACATTAGCGGGTGCAAGCACCCCTCTATTATCTAGTTGTGACTTGGTCGCATAACAGATGGGATGACCAGAGCACCTGCCCTGGGTACCACCTCTGGAAAAGTGGCACAAAAATTGATGCTGCTGAAACTGGGGACCAGTCACAGCACCACTGCCAGCACATGCCAACCAGTGTTGCCCTGTGTGGAGTCACTACCCAAGGTACACAGTTACTCTATTACACCTCTGCGGTAATTGATTCACATAAATAAAACAACTGCATATGTGGGGTCAACAAGCAGTGGCACATGCATTTTTGCCTGCGTCCCAAGTTCAAGACCATTTTAAATTCTTACATGAATGTTATTTACGTTGATTATCACACACCTCAAGTTCAACATCTACATCTCACATTGCATCTTTGTAGCTTTGCACAAATACAGGGACAGATTTCTATTAGACAGTTACAGCAAAATACAACTAAACGACATTTTTAAAAGTACTCCAAGCATGGGCGGGGGCACTTTAATTAGAGCAGCTCCAATAGCCGCTCTAATTAAAGCACCACGGCGTCTATTATATCAGCATCCCTCCGCTTAAAAATGGCAGCAGGGGTGCTTTAACTAAAGCTCGTCAAACAAGCTATATTTCAAGCACCCCCAATGCCATTTTGAAGCACAGGGACACTGATATGTAGGACAAGGAGGCTGGCTGGAGTACACTAATTAGCATGCTACAGCAGACTCGATTAATTGAGTCTGCTCTGATACACTGTAATTACAGTGCATCAGAGCAGCCTCCTAGCACATCTACAGGCACCCAAAGAGATTACGCCTTCAAGCTACACCATCCTGGTTATTTTTCTTTGGAAACAAGAATGTATATGTAAAATAAGATATTGGAAAAAAACTAGAGTGGGAGTTAGACAATCAAGTTTAAAGCAAATGGATTTACCTCAAACCTTAAGTCACAGAATAATGTTCTGTTAAAGATACCTAATTGAGAGAAACCTCAGGGAAAGCCTTACCAACAGGAAAAAAAAAGGAACACTATTTCAAACATCTCAGAGGAAACAATTATATTAGATAACAACTTAAAAGCATTTATTTCTTTTCACTAGGGCTATCTTTTTAGCTGGTTATGAATAGATACCTGAAATAGCTTTGGTAGTGTTGGGGTGATGTTGTAGCTGTGATGGTTCAGGAAATTTGCAAGAGAAAGGTATTTTGGGGGAAAATACTTTTATTGGACCAACTGCATGGTTGTAAGACTTTTCAGACATACTTTTGAGCACAAAATACTTGAAAGCTTGTCTAAAATATCTTTCAACCATGTAGTTGGTCCAATAAAAGTACACCTCCCCACTGCACCCTCTCTCCCCACGTCCTTTTTTTCTATAATAGTTTTTCCCATGTGAAATCATGTTAAAGATGCCCTTTGATGGAAATGTCGCACCTTCTTGCCTCTGTACTCCAACACACTTATATTCTATGAGTTGCACTGGTTTACTTGAAGAAAGTTTTTGAAAAAGGTTCTCCAAGGTTATACGAATGGAACAAGGAGTCAATTTTGATGCCTCTGCACTTGTTCAGCTTGCTTGTCTTCATTCACCATCAGATTAGGCGGCCATGGAAATCCTCTAGAGTCAGGAACAAAGGACAAAGTAATTCCTGCCCTGATTTCTTGGGTTACTGAGTACAGATAGGAAAAATGTAAGACTTTAGGTGGGGGGGGGGGGGGGGGGAAATCAAGAGAAGGCAAACTAGCGAGTAAAGAAACTGAAAGAAGAGGTCAGAGTTTCAAGGTATTCCCAAGAGTTCTCTGGGAGAACTGTTTTTGTGTGCGAGAGGACAGAGCGTTTTTGTGTATGTCAGAGCGAGAGTGTCCTTGTCCATTAAGGAAAAGACAGCAACCTGCAGGGGAAATGATGAACAGATGGTGTACTCATGTGGCTGGTGAGGAGGCGGAGAATTTAATGGAACAAAAAATTTTAGGGTAGACCAGAAGGGGATGTGGGAAACAGACTGAAAGAGTGAGACACAGAATCCTTCACATATAAACAGACAGGGAGTGTGTGACACAGTGTGAAAGCAGAGGGAATGGTAGAAAACTAGAATAAATGAAAGAAAAGTAAAAAGCCAGGCAATACAACTCAAAGAAGATGAAACCTTGACATTGAAAAAAAAAAAAAGGCTGGTGGGGGAGAGGAAGAGGAGAAATAATGAACAAACATGGGGGGGGGAATAATCAGGGATAACAGAAGGGGAATTAGAAAAAATAAAAATAAACAGCAATTTCCAAAAATGTGCTAGGGAAAAATCAAAACAAACAAAACACCCCACAGCAAATCAAGGAAGAAAATGTCAGGAGGCAAACAGTATGACAGTACAACAGTGCAAGTCTCCATTCTTTGCTCAAAGCAAACTGGGGCCAAAGGTGCCCGAGGTTTTCAGAGTGCAAGACCTGTTCCACCACAATCTAGCCCAGGACTGTCCAATAGTCCATGCAACACCAAATATCAAAGCAGGGTGATAGCTAATGCGAGGCAGCAGCTTGTTTCTTGAACTACAATCTAATAACCACTTATTTAATACTGGCGGGACACAAGAAGCCCAAATGAAGACACCTTCAGGCAGTTTCAAGAGTAGTTTTCCCTTTCTCCTTTACCAGGATTTCTGATCTAATTTACAAGTCAGAGCTTGCCATTTTCCCTGAAGGTCCTGCCATGCAGAAAGCAACAGTTGCTACTACTCAAGCAAAGATTCCACTTTTGCCCTCTCCACTTACAAAAGTGACTACAATAAAGAGGAATTTCTCAGCTCAACTACTGCCCATGTTGATCAGCTGTGCAATCTGTAGAGCAGTACTAACCCCTTTCAATCCATTTGGATGACCCCACACAAAGACATTCTTAACAAATTCAGTTTTAAGAGATAGGTTTCTGCATTGAAGACAAATTTAAATAGTAGGTAAAAACTAGGCCATTCCTGAAGACACACTAATACCATCTGCATCTGTCATAAGAAAGGAAGAAATGGAAACAGGGTCATATCACAAGTCCATCTAACTCAGTATCTTGTATCTCACAGTAGCAGAGAGAGAAAGCTAAAGGAGATGGTATTTATGCCAGGTCTATACAGACTGATCTGCCCCTATTCCTCTTCCATTGGAGCTTCCACCATTTAGAGGTGTAGGAAGTCCTAATTTAGACATTTTAAACCTATCAAGCTTAATACCCACTGACGTACTATCATCCAGTAATTTGTCCAGTCTTCTTTTGAACCGGTTGAATTATCAGCCTCTAAAACAATGGTTCTTTACTATTTTAGACACAAGACACTCATCAGAAAATGCCAGCTCTTAGCTTTTACTTGTTTCTCAACTACAGAAAAAAAGAATAGAGCAATTTTTCTGCTACAAAAGACCACAGCAGATCAGAATGTTTTTGACACTGGATTTCTATTTTAAATCTCTGGATTTATCTTTTGAAACACATGTAGGTGTTTGCATACCTAACCCTGGCAGGTTGCAACAGCCTGGTGAAGAATTATTACTCTAAAACATCTGGCAATGAGTTCTGCAAGTTATCTACATGAGATGCTAACTGCACAGTAGCATAGTTTACTGCAAAGTAAATATGTGTATCTACACATGCACGTGCTTAAACCTCGCTAATCACAGTAAACCTTGCTAATTGAGAGTAAATTTGCTACCTGCAAGTGCAAGTAGCAAATTTTCTTTTGATTAGCAATGGCGCAGTAGTGCTCGTGTAGATGACTGGCCAGGAGCAAATCTGCTCCCGGTCAGCCATCCACCAGGGGGCAGGAGATTTCTCCCTACCCACGGGAGCTCTCTCCTACCAGAGCGGGCTTCACAACTGGAGCGTGGGCAGGGACTATGTCCCCCTGCCCCAGCAGCAAGGAGCTCCAAACCCCCTGCTCCAAGATCACAATTGGGAAATGTAGGCTGGGAAATCTTTATTTCCCAGCCCCCACTCCACCATTGCAACTGGGGAGTGAGGGGCTAGGAGATCCTTATCTTACAGTGCCAGTTCCATGACTGCAGAGCTGGCACTTGGAGATAAGGGTCTCCGAGCACTGGCCCCGCAGTAAAAGAGCTGGTGATGAGAGATGAGGGTCTCCCAGTGCTGGCCTAGCAGTGTGGAGCTGGCACTGGGAACTCCCTGCTGGTGGGGACTGGGGAGCATGTTCCCCACTAAATTCCGTGAGCATGCAGCTGGATGGGGAACAGGCTAAGATGCCTGTTCCTTGCCCAGCTCTGCACTCGCACTGTGGAGCAGAGTGGGAAACAAGCTCCACGTTTCTGAGTCCCATATTCACAAAGGCCAGAATACCATAGACAAATATCCCATTTTTCCCAAGAATGGTCTTTTCTATCTAAGCCCCACATTTGCATAATAGCAAATGGAACACAGGCAAACATCACATGGAGCTCCCCGCTTCGTCTCTGTGTATGCTAGTAGAGCTCAACCTTTTGGCCCCATGGGCCAGATGAGTGGCATGGAGCCAGTCTGCGAGTTGGATCAAGCTCTGCATGCTAGGATCAGGCCTGCAGCCCAGCAACACCCACTTCTGCCCCCATGCACTGATACTGGTCCCTGAGGGCCTGGGATTCCCCTCCCATTGGGATTGGTCCCCAGGAACCTGACACCATCCCATCCCATCTCAGCATGTAGAGATTGGGTCCTGAGGGTCTGGCACCACTCCCTCCAGGCCCCCCACACAAGCATTGGGCCCTGGGATCCAGCGCCACACCCTCCCAGCCTCAGTGTGCTGAGATTGGGCCCTTGGGCCCGACACTCCTCTGGCCCAGTGTGCTGGGATTGGGCACCTATTTCAGCATTCAGGGACCAGGACTCTCCATGTCGGGGGGAGGGGAAGATGAGGGCGGGGGAAGCTGTGGACCACCAAACCATCTGGTACCCACAAGGACAGCCCAGCCTGAAGAAGGAGAACATTGGGAACCTGCAAGCCATGGCGTGGGCAGCAGTACAGCACAGGTAAGCAATAAGCAGGTAAGAAATGAGGGGCCCCTTGGGACTAAGAGCTGGGGGGCAGCAAAGGCACCAGTCACAGGGCTCAAGTGCCTATATATTAATGCTAGGAGCATGGGGAACAAGCAGGATGAACTAGTGCTCCTGCTTGCAGAAAACACCTATGACTTAG
>NW_005842278.1:1326686-1350292 GCF_000455745.1 Alligator sinensis
CCTATGCAGGGGGTCGGACTCGATGATCTATTGAGGTCCCTTCCGACCCTAACATCTATGAATCTATGTGTCCAGAAATTTGGCAGTGGGGGAGTGATGTCACCACTCTCCAACTGCCAAATTTCCAGACCCATGGAGAGCCCTGCAGGCCAGATGACACAAGGCCATAGGATGGATCTGACCCATGGACCTGGCGTTGAGCACTGGTATATGCAGTTCCACCACTGACAAATTTAACTGAAGATTTTTGTTGACAAATAAAAGTATCAGGAAATGTAACACTTGTTAAGTTGGGCAGGTGAAATAATGATTTAAGCCCTGAATGTTTTCCATTTTACATGATATGTGGACACTAGCCAGAAAACAGAAACTGCTTATAAGCCACAGGACATATGCAAACACTAACACTGGCCAGAAAAATGTGAAAGGAACTGTAATAGCTCTATTTCAATAAGTCTGATGCAGTATAGATACAATACTCAGCTTCCAGTGGTCCTTTTATCTTGAACAGTAATAGCTCCTGGAAATTTGTCTGGCAAGAAAACATGTTATTTCTCGTCTTTTAAATCCATCCAAGTTCACAAGTCTAACAGCAGCTTAATTAAAATCTTGGTCTTAGATATTTGTGAAAGAAAAAACACTTTAAAAGAGATCATTTTGGAAACTTTTCAAACTCCCCCACTGGTGAGCCTCTCTTCCTCCACTGTACAGTCAGTTGACACCTTACAAAACAAGATTTATGATGAAGCAACTGCATCCTGAGCACTGCTATATGGACTCAGCAGGTCTGCTAGAGCCTATGTGTATGATCCATTTTAAAATTTAACAGAATAAAGCTGCTTCAGCTCCACTGCTATAATGACTATTAAATCATTCCTTATTATAAGCCTATCACAGGAAGGTACTTGTAAACTTGGAACATGAGGTTTTATCAGATTTCTTGCTGTAACTTTTTATCATAAAAACAATATTTATTTGGCATAAGCAGTCCTTAGGGGAAAATTTTCAGTACCACATGTGACAACATAAATGTATAAAATAGGGTCTAGGCAGACAAGGTTCCTTGGGTGAATTTGATATCTTTTATTAGACCAACCCAAATGGTTGGAGAATAGTTATTAAGCAAGCTTTCGGGTTCAAAAACCCTTCGTCAGGCTCCTTCCCAAACCCCTAAAATATGGTCTTACATGCAAGCTCTTGTATACCCAGGAAAAAATACACTAGATGTTGTAATGGCATCTAGGACTGGGTTAATTATTTTTTCTAAAGTCACAATTTTATGTGACGCTTTTTGTACTGCTGCTTGGTTACTCTGAAAGAGTAGAGCTGGAAAGAAACATCAATGCTGATGCCCACACTATGTGGAGACTATTCAGGAAAATGTTCAAATAAGTTACATGGATAAACAAATGAGAAATATTACTATGTATATGTTGATTTTCTATATTAGCTATATTGATGTCATCGGGGCAAAGGGGAAACTTAGCTCTTCAGGTTTTAGTGTCAGAAATCCTATACAAGCCCACTTCTGTTTCTAAATTTACTCATGTATTTTTTCCTGCAAAAGTTAGAACTATAAAGAATTAGAAACAGCATTCTCTGTCTGTAATTCTACTGTAAATGAATAAGTGGCAGGGGGTAAACATCTTAAGATAATATTCCTCATGGGAGCTCAATATGAGAAATCTACTCCAATTAATGCTGGAGGTAATATGTAATTTCATGGACAACCCTAATGTATTTATGGAAACCACTGCATTGGAGATATATTCAACATTTCTGCCGCGGCATGACAAATAATCAGTGATTCATAGAATCCACAGGGAGTAGGATTTCAATTAAACATTTTAAGATAATATTCCTCATGGGAGCTCAATATGAGAAATCTACTCCAATTAATGCTGGAGGTAATATGTAATTTCATGGACAACCCTAATGTATTTATGGAAACCACTGCATTGGAGATATATTCAACATTTCTGCCGCGGCATGACAAATAATCAGTGATTCATAGAATCCACAGGGAGTAGGATTTCAATTTTAATTTAAGAGTTGCATGGTCTCAATATTTTAAACAGCAATTTGACAATGATTTCTTTTCAGTTTTAATACCACTACATACAGATGAAATAATTTCAACAACAGCCTTCCAGAAATTTCATCTGAAAATCTGTTACGTGGTGCTCTGCATGGGTCTAATGCTTCTGCCACTGAACTCAGCAGCAACAATCCAATTAGTTTCAATGGAAACAAGACTCAAACAAAAGAGTATAGATTTTCTTACGCTTTGATAAATAGCATCTTCTTACTAGATATTAGTTAAGGAGGGGTTTTATACAACCAAATATCATTATGTGCAACAATCCTGTTACTGTGCGAAACCTACCCAACAATTTAGTTTGCACCTTCATGAGTTTACACACTCCTAGTTTGAGCCAAAGCCTTATGTAAGATATCATCTAACCACATGGACCTACCATCATAACTGAAAGAAGAATAAAAGAACCACAGGAGTAATTATATTGCAAAGATTATTTTGACAATATCAGAAAATAGTCCTGTAAATGGATTGCCGAGCCTGCTGGCTTCCTTATGTAGGTTTTGCTCCCTGATAAGTTTCTCAGCCAATTCTCCAAGTAAAACAACAGAGAAACAAACAGAGAAAAGCAAATCCTTCTGTGTTGCCTTTGCATTAGGAGGGGAGCCCTTTGGCTCTAACCCCAGCAGAGAATCTAACCCCATCACAGTTTGCTTCTTCCTCCCTTGATTAGTCTTCTGGGAGTTTTTTTAAGTTCCTAGTGGGATACTCCCTGCCTACCCAGATGCCCCACTCCTGGGTTCTCCTAACAGGGCCAACTGTTCCCTCCTAAATGAAGGGACTGCTCCGTTACTGACTCTTTTGTTACCCATATCATTATAAATCACTGATTTATTTTGTGTTACCATATGAGCTACAGATCTTTCAGAAGTTCTGTAAGCTTAATTTATTTTCCCTACTTCATGTTTCCATGCTGACTGTAATAAAAATTTTAATTCCTTCTATCATACCTGTGAGAAGATTGGGGTTTCCTCAGTTATTTGTTATTTAAAATATTATACCATATTTCTTCCTCTGTGAAAATCTAAGCTTTGTGGCTAGTGTAATGTGTCCCATGGTATTAATTTTCTTCCATGATTACACATATTTCTACCACAAAATTTAGTTTTCATTAATTTTTATTTGTCATTTACTTTTTTTTTCAAGGACATATGCCAGAACAATTCAACTACACAAATAAGTAAACAAAATGATGTACAAATAGAACTTATTCATGTTATAATTTTAGCAACTATGTATAGAATATTTTTCCATATTTATCTAGGTCTACCCATCCACTTTTATAGTAATGATGCATGTAGTATGGCCGAGTCACATCATGCTTGAAGTGCGTAATGGATGTTTACTGACTGAAAACTGTAGAAAGAGGATAAAGAACTAGAAATTATTTCAGAATGGAAGAAGAGAAGTTAAACAAAGATGTAGGGCAACTATATAAAACAAATCAGAAAGAGTGATCACATAATTAAATACATTCACAGAAGTGAAAAGAAATAACTTGATTAATCTATTAAAATGATTCTGTTGCAGCAGTCAAATCCACACAAAGAATAAATTTGAAGAGAACTATGTAGCAGTTGCACAAATCATCTAATATCCTAAAAGAATATCACTGCAATTACTGGAATTACAGCTTTTTTTTTTATCTTCCATGCACTCTGCTGCCCAACCAGAAAGTCAAACACAATTTAATTATGTCATTGTAAACTCTTTTACTAACTCACAGATGCTATATTTGAGCTATTCTATTTTGTAAGACAGCACCAGCATAAGCCGTATCAAGGAACTCATTCATATGCAGACAAGCCTTTGACTGCATGATGACATTTCACCACACTGGGTGACAGTTGTATTAAAAAATGATCTACACACAAAGGCTTTAATAAAGATCACAAAAAACCCAAATATCAAAACTTAAAGCCCAAATAAATGTGTGATTTAGATACCAAAGTTATTCACCTGCCTTACTGCCACTGATTGTGAAGCCAATATTTAAGTAAAAAAATATAAAGATAGAAAAGAAAAGGGGGAAAGAGGCCAACATAACCCAAAAAGCCTATTTGAATGGGTTTGGGGGCTGGGGGGGGACTTTAATCTTTATAGCTACTTATGCTTTGTTGCTACAGGAGCACTGATTCTATCATTTAGACATTTTTCAAAATCTTGCTGTAAGTGATAAACAAAGCTTGCATTTCAAGACTTGTCTGTCTTTCCAAAAGATAAAGAGAAACAGGACAGTATATACAATGTATTATACATGCAAATAATGTCATTAGCAGCTTGGTGCCATGCCCAATTAAGTCACTGAGAGTCTTATGACAGATTTTAAAGGGCAAACTTAATACAATTTTAAAAAGGAACTAAACTCTTTATGGTGGCCCCTAGGTGCTAATTGTAATCATAAATTAATAATACTCACTTGGAAAATCTTTTGGGTGTGTCTTCTCTGACCAGTTTCCATAAAAAGTTAGCCTATATTTAGCAGTTCCACAGGCACAGCAGTCCAGGATTGGTTTGTCGGTCACGCCTTCAAAGGCTGAGTCTGAAAAAGGAGCAATGGATGCATTTATTAAAAATGTTTTGTTACAACTGTACAGATGACAGCAGAATTCAAGAAGAGAAATACAAGTGCTGAATAGAACTCACCAGGGATTTTTTTTGTTTTGTTTTGCTTTTTAAATTTTGGGTTATAATTAGATATGGGCCAAAACAGAAACCTTGAAATATCAAAGTAATGATAATGATGTCAGTTTGGATATGAATATCTCCTGGATATGAACCCACTGCCACTAAAGTTTTGGTTCTGTTTCAGATCCCAAACTGGAGCCTTTTTTTCTGGTTCTTATCTGATGTGTGAAAATCTCACAAGATGTCCAACACAAAAGATCACATCAACCGTCTGCTAATGTTGAAATATCACAAGAACAGAACACCAGATTCTGGCAGTATCAAACCCAAACATAAACCTGTGCTCTGATTTACTCTTGAAAATGAACCTCAGCCCCACAATTTAAATCCAGATCTAAAGCCAAACACTATCTCCTCTAACTTCAGTTACAATAGCACTGTTTACTTTAGTGAATTAATATGTGCTCATGACAAATAAGGCCAATACAAACAAATTATCCTAGTCAGCTATTTAAAGCGAGTAAAGAGCCATGCGAGTGACCTCAGGAAAGGAAGTCAGGGGAAAAGCCTTGTTATAGAATCAAAAATTATAAAAGCCGTAATCTCTCCATCTGGCTGTCCATAATGCTTTATTCATGCTCTGATTGGGCGAGTGAAACACCCAATCAGAATGCAAATACAGCATTGAGGCAGAAAGTGTTGGCCTGGTGGAGCACCTCCATGATGGTGGAGACACAGGGGATGGAGCAGGGAGGGACAAGGCCAGCTGTGCTGGCCTGGCCCCCCCACTCTGTCTCCTGTGTCCCCGCCATCACGTGCTCCCCTGTGTCTCCACCATCATGGGATGAGACTGTGCTGGCCTCACCACTACCTCCCCCCTGTCCTGCTCCCTGGAGGCAGTGGCAACAGAGCAGATGGCAAGGTCAGCAGTGCTGGCCTTGCTCTCCCCTGCCCTGCATCCCTGCAGGTGGCAAAGATGGAGCAGGACAGGAGCAGGCCACCACAGCTGGCCTCATCCCGCCCCCCCCCCCACCTTGCTCCTTGGAGGTGGTGGTTGTGGCACAGGGGGGAGCGGGGTCAGGATGCTGCAGGGGTGAGGCCACTGGCTCTGACCTCGGCCCGCCCCTCCCCCTCCTATTCTTGCTGCCTGCAGGACCAGCACAGCACCAACCTGGGCTGATGCAACAGTGGGGGGGGGAGGGGAAGAGTGGGCCCGGGCCCAACTCAGGGGGGTGAGGAAGAGGAGGAGTGAGCCCAAAAGGGGAGGGGAGAAGCCAGTCCACCATGGCGGTGCAGGGGGAGCAGTGGGCCGAGCCTGGCCCTAAGTGGCAGCAGCAGGGGGAGGAGGCCTCCTTCCCCACTCAGGCCCAGGCTCACTCCTCCCCCACCTCTCTTCCCCCATGTCAGCCCTAAACCCCCCCCTCCCATCCCCCAGCCAGGTCAGCCCGGGCCCACTGCTCCCTGCCCCCCACCACAGCAGGCTGGCTTTTCTCCACTCTCAGGCCTGGTTCTTCCCTGCATTGGGCCCAGACCCATTATGGCAGGGAGGTGGGGAGCAGGTCCAGTCCCCAAGCAGCAGGAGGGAAGGAGGGAGCAGGCCCAGACAGGGGGACATGGGGCTCCATCCCCACCTGCTCCCCACCCCCCATCATTCTTGATGGGCAATTGGCTAGTCAGTATAGTTGTGCTAAACTAGAGACTGAGAGGAACTAAGGCTATGTCCAGTGCCATAGCAAGGAAGTTTGGCACCCAGGGCAAGCCCTCACCCCACACACAGGTTCAGGGGGCACACGCTCCCCATGCTTGCCCAGGGTGCATGCAGCAGTGGGAGCCACCCCCCCCCCTGGGTCCCCATGCCCTGCCACGAGCCACTCACTGCTCCGTCCTGCACCACACTCCAGCTGGGCAGCGCCTGTTGGTGTCCCTACACTTTGGCACCTGGGGCAGTTGCCTCACTTGCCCCTCCCTTGCTATGATACTAGCTATAGCACCCATCTCCTCTGAAAGCAGCACATGGCGTACTCTCTCATAAAGGTTTGGAAAGTTACAACAGCAGGCTTCAAGCAGGAGGCATTGGCTATGGTGCTACATAGGGCTGATCTTTAAGATTGTCTTTAAGCCCACATCCAGTGATCATCCATACTGCAACCTCTAAACTCAGGTCCCAAACACAGTCCAGCCCAGCCTCAGTTTATCTGAATTTCAGGGTACAATGTTGACAGCAACCTGCTCAATTCCCATTCCATTTGTTTCTGAAGTGTATTTCACCCTCTTCCAGGCACAGCACACTTCAAGTAGAAGAACTCAGCCAGCAAGTCTCTGTTCCTGACTTTCAGGAACACCCCACTTCCCATCTCTTCTGCCCATAATTAGAGCCAAGTACAGAAAGAGACCCAACTAATTTAAACATGGGATCCCTCGGAGGGTTCTACTTGAGGGATAAAAAGTATGCTATACAGGTATAGTGCTGGCCATAAAGTAGGATGCTGGTAGAGAGAAATTGTTCATATACCTTGGACTGGTTGAGGACAATCTTCTGGGCCAACCTCACAAATTACAGTAGAAATATTCATTGTGTTTTCCTGAAGCATAAAGCTTTGCAGCACTACACCTCTATACTTTCCCCTACCACCCAAGACACCATTTTGCCTTTGGCACAGATGAATACATTCAAAACAGAATTGCTGCCAGGCTTGGCAAACTGTCTCTAAATTTAGGCCATTTCTAGACTAGGAAACTGTGGTTTTGACAGTATGACAGCTAAAATGTCTTAACATTGTAAACAACTGTGTAGACAAAGTTTAACACTTTTAAATAGGTTGCTAGTCATAGACTCCCTCACTGTTGACTATGACAAATTAACATGTTTTAATTAAGTCACTAATGTTTAAAAACATGTTAGCTATATGGTTTAAAACACACACACACACACACACACACACACACACACAATCTTTTCCTAACAGAGACATGACCTCAATTTACTCCAAATTCCCAACTTCTTGGCTGTGGCTCTCTCATTTGTATTTAATTCCTCTCTCTTTTTAGGAATGTGAACAGATGTCTTAAATATGTTTATTTTGCTTGCTCCAGTGGCTTTATTCAACCTATTCCCCACACTGAATTTGAAAGGTTAGTTTTAATGAGTGTAATGTGCATTCCTCAATGTATGAAATGGTACAATACAATGGCATGTGTGAATCATGGTTACTATCAAGGACACCATGTTTATTAAAATTCAATTAAGCACATGAGTAGCACATATTCAGTTTATTACAAATATTATATTCAAGACCAGATTAAGCTAATTCCAGGTTTGGGCCCCAAAAATAAATGGTCATCACCTTAGCATCCATTGAACTAGACACAGCTCAAGCATTTCAATTGGAAGAAAGGGCAGGGGATGGAAGTGCTTATAACTATTGTCTCTGCATTTTTGCACAAAGAAATTATTATTTTTAGGGACCTGAAAAGCTTACCCTGTAAAGGATATTTTTGTAAAAGTATGGGGTTTGGAAGTAAATTCCAAAGAACCCATGCATACTAATGTCAAGGGAATGTAATTTTACTGAGTAATAAGTCCCCTTTGATTCCAAAGCGCCACAAATGAAACCACCGTTTAAATGCAGACAGCTATCTATAATATTTATAATTGAATTCAACATAGCTGGACAAGAAAAGGTGGCAATACCATTTGCCAAGAAAATTTGAGTTGAAGTGCCACCTGTCAGATTTCTTTCACTTTTATTTATAGACCATTTGTTATGTACTGAGGGTGGGCTTTTCTAACATATCCTGGAGATTCAGGCACACATCCCCTTGACTTTCAACAGGAGTTTATACTCTTAAACCCTCATAGGTATTTTTGACAAATCTCCCCTGAGAGTCTGCACAGTTATCATGACAATTCCTGCCCTAAGGAGCTAACATGAAGATATAAAAGAATGAGAAATGCTAGAAGAACCAAAGGAAAGCAGTTACATCTATAACTTCTCTTTATAATCAAACCTCCCATGGAGAGAAATAATTTCTTTATGCAAAAACATAAAGATAATCATTCCTCCTCTTTCCACTTCCTCCTCTCAGCATGAAACATCAGTATGCCTCATTCAAGGGTTTTCAAGGCGGCCTGGGCCCTCATGTTCAAATACTAAGAATCACAAAATTGAGTTCTTTTCAATAGATATTTCACTGCACATATAGGATGTTCTTAAAGGTTACCATGGAAAAAAACTCCAGGGATGGCAGCAGAGGAAAGAGATAAGGGTAACAAGAAAGATGACTTAAGTGTTGAGTAAGGATATAACTGGATAGGAGATGCCACATTCATACCATAAGTTTTGTAGGGCCTAAAAGTAAGGCTTGGAAGTTAAAACTTTATATAGTGGATAAGTAGTAGTTTGTAGAACACTCCACAGAGAGCAGTCCTAATTTATCTTACCTTGTTCACATAGTTTCTTGGTAAGAGAGCCTTCATCTTGAAAATAAATAATTCGCTTCTGCACAATACTGGCCCTGTTGATGAGGAACACAGCTTTAATGAAATGCATTCATTCCTTAAAATGAACGGCAGAGCAGTGAATGAACAGCACAGGACTTATTTGAAACATTTTGTACAATCTGATGCATCACAAAGCATCTCTCTACTAGTCTGTCAAGGAGCCAAATTTCATTTATTTTATTTTATTTTATTGCCAAGAGAACCATGTTTTAAGAACTCCATTTTATTCAAATAGTTTTCTCTGTGCTGCGTAATATTAACTAAAATCTAGGCACACTCCTCACTGTAGATATATACAATGCTATAGTTTTACTTTTATCTCAAGTGGTATTTGATTTTCCTTATAAATGGCAGAAACTTGAAATGTTGATACCATATCAAGAATGATCAGTCATATTGTACCATGAATCTGTGCTTCTGAAGTGTATGGCATTCAGCTGAGTGTCACAAATTATATTTGAGTTAAGAAAAACAATACCGCTAAAACAAGCAGCTATTTACAAAAAATTACTTGGCATTTTGAAGAGTGAGATGTTTCCAAAATGCTGCAAGAATTTAATGCAAATATAATATAGACTTTATATACATAAGCAGCATCACGCTAAACTCCTTCAAAGGGCAACCCAACCTTGAAAAAACGTTAAAACTAATAACATCTATAATATTTTATTAATGCTTAACATCAACACAGAGTTTGTAAACTCCAAATTGTCTTGGAATTTTGAATATAAATAAGATTAAAGGGAAACTACTTAGAGAAAAGCCACAGTTGTATCATTGATTGTACTCATGAGAGATAGTTGTATCATATTTATTTATATCTAAATAAATGCCTCCTTCCTCAGAAAAAAAAGCTCAGAGCAATAGGTTCCCCCCCACCATTGGTATCAGAAATAACAGGCATTGTGTTTGCTCCCAAAGCCCCCCTCAGCCTATGGAATATAATTTCCATTGAGTTTAAGGAGTTTGGGGCAGACCCATTATGTTTGAAATACCAAAGCCACAAAACTGATAGCTAGGGGAAATTACCTATAGAAAGAGTTATGAAATTCAGCAAAATGCATTTGTGGATTTTTAATTTGACCTTTTAAAATGCTCATTTGTATTTCTAGCTTTGGTTTTTAACAACTCTGCACATTTTACTCTTGAGCACACACTTCTACTCTTTTCAGACTCTGCTTGCTTCCAGGAGACAGCACGGGCTCTTTGTTTCTCCTTTGTAAGTCGGTTGCATTAACAAGATTCCTGAAGGTCAGAGGGCATGTAGAGCTTGCTCTGACCCTAAAAACTTTGGCCATTGGACAGCTATATCTGTGGTTTGGGGTTTTGGTTTTTGGTTTTTTGCTCTTTTTTTTCAATGACAGCATGAAGTTTAGAGAGGCTTTCCTAATTTACTGCTCTCACTCAATACTCTCTGGCATTCCTCATCTGTTAAACAGCTTCAAGTAAAAGTACAACAAAATAGATCATAAACCTAGCAGAAAATGCAAAATTAAGCAATATTTTTTCCAGATAATATTACATCCTATATTGGAGCAGCTTTGAACAATTGAAATATGACAGCTCTACCTCTTTAAGGACAAAATGCTGTGCAGGTCCTACCTGATTAACACATGCCTAAAGTACTTCATACAAACTATAACTAGATTTCTTTCTTTTCAACCATATATAATTATGTGATTAAAATTCATATACAAACCTTGTGTCCTTTCCAAAGTGTTTATCAATTAATTCCCTGGCAATGTTAATATAATGGTGCAATGAGATTTGATCTCAGATCCCAACAATTATGCTACTTCCCATGCCACATCTGCATTCCAGGATGTATGATTTGGGGGATTAGGCCTCAGCTCCCATTTGCAGCCTTTCCACTTGCCAGCATATGTGGAGCCTGAGATCATGATCTTGCACTCCACTTGTACCAGCAAGTTCAAAGCCATGAACCCAACAGCCCAATGTGCTAATTGAGCCATTAATATAACACATACCAAGGGCCTGAGTGAACATCAATCTCTTTCAAACATTTCTCTTATTACCAGCATGTCAGCATCATTAATATAACACTGAAGCTCTTTCCCAAGTATACTGAAATAAAAAATGGTTAACAAGGATTAATTTTTATGTCAAATCAAGAGCATACTGGTTAAAACCACACAATCTGATTCTTCTCACATCAACTTTACACTGAGGTAATTTCATTGACTTCAACAGGTTAGCTTAAAGGCTAACACCTATGGCCCACAGACCAATGCATCCCATGACAAAACGAATCTGGCCCAGGGAAGCTCAGGGAATCAGCAGCATGCTCCAGCCAAAGTACCAGTGAAGCTGTCTCCAGGATCCCACCACCTGCCTTATTCTGTATCCCCTCCACAACATCTGCTGATCACTGGGAGCTACAGAGATTTGTGGCCCATGGCAGGAAGGGACTGGGTAGCAAGCAGGAGGCCATGGTGATAAAAGGTTGCCAACTCCCTTGTATGGTATTTTAATAACAAAACAATGTGGGGACAAATCAAATGGTACAGCAAAGACTGAGAATTATGTCAGTGGCAGAGTCAAGTCTTCTAAGAGGTCACACTATGGGGATGGTACTTCTAGAGATCCAAACAAAAAACAAAAATCAAGAATTTTTTTATTTTTTTTAAACTCAGCCTCTAAAGAGAGTAAGCGCCAACCAGACAAAGACAGGCTTAAGATAATGGCACACAGCCTTCATTTTCTTGGATTTTTCACTTAATAACCAAACAACTGTTGGGAGCAAGATGTTATAACATCCTGTTCTCTCTTAGAGAGACTCAGTGAAACATTAAATGTTCTTGAAGTACTATCCATCAATACCATAAAACTGGCAAACAGCCACTTGGAGTGATTAATAAAATTCAACATAACTGTCCTCCAAGCTGAAATACATTTGCATAATTAGGGTCTCACATATTTACAAGATATTTTTATCCAAAACACATAGCAGAGTGGCAAAGAAGATTTAAAATATTAGCTTTTTCAGACTTTAATGTTAAAATATATCCTTCTAACATAAAAAATAATTTTGGGGAAGGAAGTCACTAAATATGCAGATGAGGCAAATAATTTAGGATACTGTATTTTAGAAGAGCTATATGCCTTTCCTTTTAAAGTTTTTTTTTCTTTTTGTTACACAGTTGGCTCATAAGTATAAAATACCAAGGGAACAGTTCACTTCCTTTCCTAACAACAGAATCTTCACAGCTTTGTGAGTCATTGTCTCTTCAGCTGTGGTTGAAATCAGAAATACAGCTGATCATCTTTTCACTGAAGCCATTGGCTTCAGTTGGAACAGAATCAGTATATTAAATAGAGATGCATAAAGACAGTGTATACACATGCATTTATATACAACTATATAGATATATACAGTATAGAATATTTTATACAATGAATTATAATGAATTTATATTTACCATCTGGTTTAATAATGTTGCCTAGGTCATAGACTAATTTACTAACCAAACAGGATCTGGTCCTTTTTTCCTGCTTTAAAATATTTGAAATAAATAGCTCTGCCATTAACTAAATAAAGGTTCTTGCTCTGGGTTTTGATACTAATATAAAATACACAGTGGCAGCCCAAAATTCATAGTTAGACTTTATTGGGAAGAAAGTAATAGAATCATAGAAAATGAGAGTTGGAAGGGACCTCAGGAGGTCATCTAGTCCAACCCCCTGCTCAAAGCAGGACTATCCCCAAACAGATCATTCTAGCCAGGGCTTTGTTGAGCCCGTCATTAAAAACTTCCACCACCTCTCTAGATAACCTGTTCCAGTGCTTCAACACCCTCCGAGGCTAGGGACAGACATTCAAAAAACCTGAGCCTTAATTGATTCAACCTTTGCAGGTTAGTCTAACCTGGCTAGGCTGAACTGGTTTCCAACAATACAGACAATCCCTTTGGACTTGAGGAAATTCAGGCACATGCCTGCAGTGGCTCAGGCTAGAAGCCAGGGGGCACTAGAGCAGTCCTCCCTTCCCTTGCAAAGCTGAGCTAAGGGTGTGTGGCCAGGTCCTAGCAGAAGGCTCTGTTTGGGAAGGGGTGGAAACCCCCAGCCTGCTTGCAGTCCCAGGCTTTTCTCAGCTTGCTGCTCAAGGGGTGGGAGTGTTGTAGCCCCCAGCCAGCACTGAGGCAAAAGGTGTGTGTGCAGTGCATGCATCTGTTGATGATATGGAGCTTTTCAATCTTCCTCCCTGCTTCTGTATACTGTGTGCAGCAAACTGACAGGAAAGCAAGCTGGGGGTGGGGAGCTAATAACAGTGTCACCCCTATCTCAGTGTTTATCACCCCTTTAAGAAAACAGGGACATTACCATTGTAACCCGGGTGGTACTCCAAGAGGTACTCTCTCTCCAATTGAAGGGATCAGAGCAGGTGCACAAGCACTGTGGGAGGTGTAGGGACTCTCCTCCCCCTATAGAGCAGAGCCAGACCACCAATGGGGACTTAACCATATACCTTTTAATGAGAGAACAGTACTGGGAACATAACAGACATAAACCAGGTGGTATAGGGGACACTACAATGCTCCAAGGCGGCAGGATTCAACAATGGTTAGACACTTAGAATCATAGACATATTCATCCAGTTGACAAAAGACAGGGTTAACAAAATATAAAACACAAATGGCAGAACAAACAATACTGGCTGGTGAAATATAAAAAGGCACAAAATACAAAATGTCAAATAACAAGGAATATAGGGCCTAGGTACTTGGAGGGGGAGAAAGGGGGAAAAACACAATGACCCCTTTCCACTGCAACAAGAATTTCTCCCTGTTACTTCACTCACCCCAAGTCACCCCCGATGGGACTTGAACTCAAATCTCCCACATGGTAGACAGAAACTCTGCCACCAGTGCTGGTGCTGTGCCAAGCTGCTAGGGGTCTTGACCTTCCAGGGGCCCTGGCCTAACATCGAGCTGCTGGCCTCTGATTGGAGGAGCTGGAAGCAGAGCTGGGAACCTCTCAGGTCACTGCTAAGATCCTTGCTGGAGCTGGGGAGCCTCTCCTGCTGGCCGCAGCCTCTTGTAGAGGATCCTGGAACCCAGTGGGGAGCCTTTCCTGCTGGCTACACGCCACACTGCTGAGGGTCCAACTGCTGCCTGCAGGACCCACTCCTTCAGGTGCTTCTGGGGCAACTGCTCCCTCCCCGCTGGCCCAGCTCTTTGAAGCTCCTTCCTTGTGGTCCCTAGCTGGTCTCTCGAGTCAGCCACACTGCCCCTTTTATCCCCCTCTAGGTGACCCAAGGGACCAATCAGGGGACATGGAGGGTGAGTTTCTGGGGCCTGATTGGTGAGGAAAGCAAATCCCAAGTCCTCCTATCATCTTTTACCCCTTCAAAACCCCTGGGCCAAATCATTACCAGATTGGTGAGGAAAGTGAATCCCAAGTCCTCCAATCATCTTTTACCCTTTCAAAACCACTGGGCTAAGTCACTGCCAGCTAGCCCATCATACCAGCTACCTATTGATTCAGCACTGACTCAGCATGTGGTCTCCTAGCTAATACACAGATACCTTCTCCGCAAGGCAGAGGGGACAGGGGAATTCCTGCTTAGCAGGGAGTGGTGAGGGGGAAGGGAGAAACAAACAGCTCTTACCAAGGAAGGACATTAAGCCACCTGTTGAATAGCTCCAAAAAGCCTGTCAGCCTCTCATCTCCCACAGCATGGACTATAGCCAGCATGTGGTCTGCTAGCTAATGCTCAGGTTTCTGTGAGGGATGGGGGAATGCTTGCTTAGCACAGAGTGGGGAGGGGAGTGGGGGAGCAGAAGCCAGGCAGATGCCTGAAGAGACTGCAGAGCTGCAGAAGGGAGGGGCCGCAGCCCTGCTGTGGAACAGAGAGCCTCGCCTAGTCAGAGAGCATGCCAGGATGCTGGGGGTGTCTGGTTTATCTTAAACCAGCAAGGGGTCTGGGACAGACATTGCATAAACCAGTTTGAGCCAAATCAGTTAAGTCTGATACTACATTCAACCAGATTTATCTGACTGGTTTTACCCATTCTCAAACTGGTTTATGTGCAATGAACATCTGTTCTGTTACAGATTTAAACCAGTTTCTGATCACCTAAACCAGTTTGTGTGTAATGTCTGCCCTTAGCCTTAGTGAGAAAGTTTTTCCTAATATCTAACTTAAACCTTCATTGCTACAACTTGAGACCATTGCTCTTCATTCTGTCATGTCACCACTAAGAACAATCTAGCTCCATCCTCTTTGGAACAACTGTTCAGGTGGTTAAAGACTGCTATCAAATCTCCCTCAATCTTCTCTTCTGCAGACTAAAACCTGTTTCCCCTCAGCCTCTCCTCAGAAATCATGTACCCCAGCCCCCAAACCATTTTCATTGCTCTCCACTGAACCCTATCCAACTTGTCCATATCCTTTCTATAGTGGGGGGCCCAAAACTGTACTCTAGCTGTGGCTTCACCAGTACAGAACAGAGCGGAATAATTACTTCCCTTGATCTTCTAGCAACATTCTTATTAATGCAGCCCAGTATGCTGTTAGCCTTCTTGGCAACAAAGGCACACTGCTGACTCATATCCAGCCTATTGTCCACTGTAACCCAGGTCCTTTTCTGCACAGCTGCTGCTTATCCAGTCAGTCCCCAGGCTGTAGGAGGGCATGGGGTTTGTCAGTCTTAAGTGCAGGACTTTGCACTTGTCCTTGTTGAACCTCATGAGATTTCTTTTGGCCCAATCCTCCCATTTGTCTAGGTCACTCTAAATCCTAGCCCTACCCATCCAGTGCATCTACTACACTCCCCCAAGCTTGGTGACATCTGCAAACTTGTTGAGAGTGCAATCAATCCCATCTTCCAGATCACTAATGAAAGTATTGAACAAAACCAGCCCCAGGACCAACCCCTGGGGCACTCCACTAGATATCAGCTGCCAGCTAAATATTGAGCCATTGTTTACTACCCATTGAGCTCAACAATCTAGCCAGCTTCCTATACACCTTACAGTTCATTCATCCTACCCATACTTCCTCAGCTTACTTGCAAGAATGCTATGGGAGATGGTAGCAAAAGCCTTGCTAAAGTCAAGGTATATTATGTCCACTGCTTTTCGAGCATCCGTATCCAGTTTTCCTCACTCAGTGCATAGTTACACGCATCCTTCTTGGGCAGGGGTGGAAAATTATTTGGGCCCAAGAGCCACATAGGGAGTTTGATGAGCTTTCATGAGATCAATTATCACCCCCCCACCCATAGAACTCACCAAAACACCTTTATGGGGCTGTCTCCTCTCACCAACAGCTCACCAAAACTCCCTATGGGGCTTCAGGCAGAGTGGGATAGGCAAAGCCAGGGTAACAGGATGTGGTTGTAGGGTGATGACAACTTAGAGCTGGGGCCCAGGCCAAGCCATGATCTGCTCCCTGCATGCCCATTCCCTGTGAGGAGGATGTGTGGGGAATGTGTGTGGGAGGGTGCATGCACATGCATGTGAGTGTGGGGTGGAGGTGTTGCCTGGATGCTAGGTTCCTGGGAGCCATCTAGAGGTGAAGGAAGTGAGCAGGGGGCAGGAGCTGCACGCAGCAGAGCTCACCTGGGCACTGTGGTTCATGGCTGCCCCCACAGCACTCCGCATAGGGTCAAGCCCTGCCTGGTCCCACCCAGGATAGCCCTCTCAGCCAATCAGTGGCAAGGGATAGGGGCAGCAGCCATCTTGAAATGCTGACAAGCTCCCCATTTCCCACCGGCAGGCTGCACAGCCAACCACTGTGGCAATGAGGACTGCTGGCTCCCCAAAGGGAACCAACATTTTTTTTTCAGAAAGCTTTTATTTTTTTTTCAGGAAGCCCATGCTGTTTCCTGGATCCCACCCAAAATCATAGTTTCTGCAAAAATCTCAATATCATCATTTCACTATGTCCCTAGTCATATGGGTTTAAGGAGCTATACTTCCACTGGTCTCAAAGCTTTAATGTCACACATTTTAAAAGTAGAAACTAGTCCCTATATACTTTAAACAATCCTGTTTCCTTATCTACAGAACCCCTGTTTTTCATAGATGGATTTAGGTTCTGAAAAAGGGGTGCAGAAAATGTGACCAGTGCTGTAGGGGTGGTAGCAGACCTCTGACCCACAGTGTCTCTGCACCCTTCCCGCCACCAATGGGGCATGCAGATCACAACATGGCAGAAGCTACCAAGGACTTTCTAGAGTCCCCAAAACAAGTAAGAATCTTTCACCCTTGCCCCAGTTCTGGGAACCTCCACGTCTCCAGCACTCAGTGGCACTTCCCCTCTCTCCTCCCCCAAGCAATTTTATTCAGGGTGCAAACCCTGGTAATTACATCTATGGGTGCAGGAAGGGAAGGCCCCATCTGCTGTTACCACTGTCCCCAGCTGATCTAGGGAGCCCCAGGGCTGTTCCTGCTCTGCTGGGAACCTGGGGCTCTGCAGGTTGGCTGCGGACAATGGCTGGAATGGGCAGGAGAGGCCCCGGGGCTCCCTGTGCTCCCAGGTCAGCCCAAGACAGTGGCAGTCCCATTCATATGCCTGCTCACTACCTGCCCCACTGGCTATCCACATGAGGCTGGGAGCTCCAACTGTACCTCACCCCTATCCACATCCTGGTCTGAGTTTACTTCCTGCCCAGATGCTGCAGATTCTGCCCAAGCATCCAGAGCTGTGGGGTACTGGAGCTGCTGACATAGGAGCTGCTCAGTGGAAGGGGGTGCAAACCACCCTCAGGTGCACCCCCTGCAGTATTTCACCAAGCATAAAGAAACTTAAGAATGCTACAAATGGACCACTTTCTCTGCTGCATGTGCTTTGTGGTTCTCTCATCTCAGCATTAGAAAACAAAGATGTTCAGCTACTTAGTGCTGCAGTACTTAAGCCCTGTATACAGCTCAGGAATGTTTTCCTGCTTAATGACAACTAAATTAGATTTCATATTCTGATCTGGTTGCTTTATGCCATACCTGCGACATGCAGGGGATGGAACCGGTCTCAAATGAATACATCTGGAATCTGGTGATTCCTCAGCACATAGCAGCCACAATGGCCACGATGTCCCTACTCAGTAGGCAGCATGCTGCAGAATGTATTATGCTCTTGATATTAGAAGCTGATGAAAAAGCCTTCAGGAGCTGTTTTCTTATCAAAGGAAGCACAGCTTTTGGAGTTCATCCTCCTTGTTCTTTTTGTTAAACTGCAGCACCAACTGGTTTATTATTTGACCCTAAAATTACCAGTCATATTTGAAAATTTAGACCAAATCCTTTAAGTAAAGTAAATAACTATGCTTTAATAAAACATACAGAATACTTGCTCAAAAAATTGTGCAAAGTTGTGCAACGTCATATACATTACTGATGGTAACGAAATGCAAAGTAATGAGTGTAACTCCTTGTTCATTACCTCAATGATATGCAAATACAGTACTTTTCCTCCTGTGACTGACAAATTACTTTGCTTCCTGAATCTGATATGTGGAACTGAACACAAGTAAACTTTTTATGTTGAACTGAAATATATGGAAAGTAAATTTTCAGGCTCTCTCTTAGGGAGAATTTCTTGGCTTGGAAATCTAAAGGCTATAATTGAAACAGTTTCCAGTTTAGGATAACCTTTCCATTCAAGTATGTAACAGCAGAGCTATTAGTGCCACTCAGGAGTGTTGTAAGAGCTTGGGGAAACCTGCCTGGGGAGCAAGATCAGCATTTGAAAGTCTGAGAGACCTGGGAGGGATGGAGAGGGATGGACTTAGATAACTTAAAATGGGTTGAAAAATAAAGAATCCCAAAGCCCAACAGGGTACCAAGAAATAATGATACATTTCTAGATTAAATAAAATATGACATATTTTGCTTTTTATTACTTACAAGTTAAACTCCCCATGCCAAAATTTCTTCCTTCACCTGTCTCCTTCTCAAGTTCTTTACGGACTCAGGATGAAGTTACAATTTACATTTAAATTATTCTAAAGGCTCTTAAAATGGGAGTGTCCATGCATTAAAGGGTGTTAAACTGTGCTACAAAAAATCTAAACAGCTTAAAAGTTAAACCACTTTGAGTAAAGGCTCTTTTAGAAGCATTCTATCTAACTCGAGCTAAGGTATTTTTAATCTGATCCACAGAGCTACAGCAACCATCCTGCAGTCATCTAGTATCTCAGGATTCATGGTTTCCAGACCTTTAACCCCAGCAAAACTTTCCATGCTCCCATGCTCTACTACTCAAGGGGGCTATTGGCCCCAACCCAACACCCCCACCAGCTCCATGTGAGTATAAGCCCAGCCCACATGGCTCCATGCTGCTAGCCACAGGTGTCAACTTCATTTTTCTTTCCAGTGGGTGCCTACAGATATAACCCCCCCATCCCTCCCCCCAACAAAAAACAAAAAAAACCCCAGTGCTTTACTTTAAATTTGGTGCATTCCCATACTGAGCCTTGTGCGTGCCCAAAAGAGGCACAGCATCCACAGATGCATCTCAAGCAGGTCCAAGGAGGTGATCTTCCCCCTGACATTGGTCAGGCCGCAGCGGGAGTACTGCATCCAGTTCTGGGCGCCGCACTTCAGGAGGGATGTGGATAACATGGAGAGGGTCCAGAGGAGGGCCACCCGCATGATCAGGAGTCAGCAGGGCAGGCCCTACCATAAAATGCTAAGGGACCTGAACCTGTTCAGCCTCCACAAGAGAAGGCTGAGGGGGGATCTAGTGGCTGTTTACAAACTAGTCAGGGGGGACCAGCAGGCATTGGGGGGAGTCCCTGTTCCCCCGACCACTACCAGGAGTGACTAGAAATAACTGTCACAAGCTGGCAGAGGGTAGATTCAGACTAGACATAAGGAGGCGCTACTTCACTGTCAGGGTGGCTAGGATCTGGAACCAACTTCCAAGAGAACTGGTGCTGGCTCCTACCCTGTGGGGTCTTTAAGAGGAGGCTGGATGAACACTCTTGCCTGCCATGGCTGCTCAGGTCCCTCCTGACCCTACCAACTATGAAACTATTACTTCAACCCAGCTCTGCAGCATCTGTAAAGACTGGGTGCTTTAGTGGGGCTTCTTTTTAGCACTTTTATCCAATAGCTGATTGAATCAGCTGCAGCTAAAAGCACCAAAAAGCCCTGCTGAAGTGCCTGATCTTTACAGATACTGCAGAGCCGGGCGGAAGTAATGCACTGCTTCTTCTGGTAAAGTGCATTTTTTTTAACAGCTCGACAGTGGCTTGTGTGTGCTGAGTACCCACTTTTTTTTTTTTCTCCAGTGGGTGCTTCACTAGAAGCACCCACAGAGTCGGCACCTATATTGCCAGCTCCAAGGATCCCAGGCAATGTGATCTGAACCCCTAGTCTGGGGGCCTGGCATGTAGCCAGCCCCTCAAAGGGCTATATCTTTGCCCCACATCAAGGTGGCTCTCCTCTAGGCAGGAAAATTGGATTTTGTGGGGTGGGGGAATGACTTCCCACCTCAGCCTCCTGCATTCCTGGGGGAGAAAGGGGAAAGGTCTGTGTAGCACAAAGTATGACAAAAACCTGGAGCCCGAGGAGGTATTCTTTCCCGGGGCCCATTCTCTTACCAGGGTTAACTCCAGGCAGTTCTCTCCTGGGAGCAGAGCCACTGGGAAGTGAGAACATGGATCCCAGGGAGGCATGATTCCCCAAGCTCCATGATCTCACTGCATTTAACCCCTGGGACTCTGCTTCCAGAGTCCTGGCTATGCCTCTACTTCCCAAGCCCCGTAGTGTCAAGCCACAGTTGTTCAGGGCTGAGATAGCTTTAAGGCTTGACCTGCTACCATTAGCATTTTAACACCGCTTAACATTTTACAGATTTAACATGTTTAAAGGTAACCTGCAGCAGTATCCTCAATTGCATTGCTAGAAATTCTTTGCCAATTCTCAGCGTAACTAGAAAATTACTTAGCAGGATGGTGGATGAGGAGGGATGAACTCATTTTGTCTTATAAAGGTGCAGGGTTTCTGAATCAGATTCTCAGTGAAAAAAAAATCTAACTTATATAGTTTTGGAAAATGCACTGAAGAACAATGTGTTTGCCAACTGTTCCATTTCTGCAGGTGGGTTTAAAATATAGCATGTCATTTAGACAGGTGCTAGCCCTGACCAATGCCAGTTTATCAACAAAAAAAAAAACAGGTCTACCTACATTTTGAGTCCCTGGATCAGATATTCTTATTAAAAAAATACACTAAAATTCACCAGAACGGACACACATTTTTCTGGGAGCCCAACTCCCACACCTCCCACACTTTCAGGTTGTTTGACAGACTCATTCAGCAAGAGTGTTTCAGATGTTGGCAACTATGAACTGTACACAAACTTGCTGTAGACATTGCTCTTCTTGAACCCGTTTCTGATAGTCTGATCACATGGCACTGTCAGGGAAGCATAAGGGAGACCATACTGCTTGCCCTCACCACCTTGTCACTTACCTACTGCTCCAGCTCTGGCCCCTCCAACCCTGACCTAGCCAGGCCCAGAGTTACTGCTGCTGCTTCTTCATGGCTGAGCATGGCAGGCCCAGGTTAGGGCCACCCCTCTGATTTCCCCAGAGCAGAGCAGTAGAAGATAAGTGGTGAGGCAGGAGTAAATGGGACAACCAGAGGCATGAGGGACAAGAGGCAAGGGGGAAGGCAAGAGGGTCAATGCAGTGGGGGGCAAGTGGTGGGAGATCTGGCCCCTCAGTCCCTGCTGCTGCCTGTCCTACTGAAACCGGGGGGTGGGGGTGGGGGGTGAAATTAAGACAACCTTCTACTCATTAGATTCTTTTTAGATTATATACATGGAAAATTATAACAAATGTAACTTTTTTATGCAAAGAATCAAATTATTGGAGAAATCTTAAATTTGAAAGCGTCTTGGATTTGGATAAATATGGTAACCCTTCACGTGCAACTGCTGACAGCATGTTCTAACTTTAACATTGCTAACACAAATTTTGTACGGTCTAAGTGTAATGTGTAATTTTACCCTTTCTTTTTTTTAATGTGCTACTAACATGGGTTTAGCCATGTTGAAATTTGTTTAAACAAAAACACTTCAAGTCAAGCTTACTCATCTTCCCTTAACTCAGTTTCTAGACTAGTGCAGAGGGGGCAAGCTGCTGTGCTGTGGGTTCCCCTCTGAGTGCCCACAACATGGCATAAGTATTTGTTTTTGGTTTTCTTATTTGCCATTTGTTTGAGGTTTAAAAGACAGTGTTGGAGTTAGGAAGACTATTTAGTAGCTTATTGTCATATATAAAATAAAAGTTTTCAAATAGAAAAAGAAAAGACAAAAATACCCCTTGCGAAAAAAAATAAATCAATAAAGTATTTTTGTTTAGCTTTAATCTTATAAAAGCCTAAAAGACATGACACTTGATGTCATAGATTCACAGATGTTAGGGTCGGAAGGGACCTCAACAGATCATCGAGTCCGACCCCCTGCATAGGCAGGAAAGAGGGCTGGGTATAGATGACCCCAGCTAGATGGATATATAACCTTCTCTTGAAGACCCCCAGGGTAGGGGACAGCACCACCTCCCTTGGGAGCCTGTTCCAGACCTTGGCCACTCTAACTGTGAAGAAGTTCCTCCTAATGTCCAGTCTAAATCTGCTCTCTGCTAGCTTGTGGCCATTATTTCTTGTAACCCCAGGGGGTGCCTTGGTGAATAAATACTCACCAATTCCCTTCTGTGCCCGCGTGATGAACTTATAGGCAGCCACAAGGTCGCCTCTCAACCTTCTCTTGCGGAGGCTGAAAAGGTTCAGGTTCTCTAGTCTCTCCTCGTAGGGCTTGGTCTCCAAGCTCTTAACCATACGAGTGGCCCTTCTCTGGACCCTCTCCAGGTTATCCACATCCGTCTTCAAGTGCGGTGCCCAGAATTGCACACAATACTCCAACTGCGGTCTGACCAGCGCCCCATAGAGGGGAAGTATCACCTCCTTGGAACTATTTGTCATGCATCTGCTGATGCACGATAAAGTGCCATTGGGTTTTCCGATGGCTTTGTCACACTGCCGACTCATGTTCATCTTGGAGTCCACTAGGACTCCAAGATCCCTTTCCACTTCCATGCCACCCAGCAGGTCATTCTCTGGGCTGTAGGTGTGCTGGCCATTTTTCCTCCCTAGGTGCAGCACTTTGCATTTCTCCTTGTTGAACTGCATTCTGTTGTTTTCTGCCCACTTGTCCAACCTGTCCAGGTCTGCTTGCAGCTGTTCCCTGCCCTCTGGTGTGTCCACTTCTCCCCATAGCTTTGTGTCATTTGCAAACTTGGACAGAGTACATTTCACTCCCTCGTCCAAGTCGCTGATGAAGACATTAAAGAGTATCGGTCCAAGGACCGAGCCCTGTGGGACCCCACTGCCCACACCCTTCCAGGT
>NW_005842278.1:1350338-1354673 GCF_000455745.1 Alligator sinensis
TTTTGAAAGACTTTGCCAAGGATGGAGGTGAGACTGACTGGCCTATAGTTGCCTGGGTCCTCCTTCCTCCCCTTCTTGAAAATGGGGACCACATTGGCCCTTTTCCAGTCCTCTGGGACTTGGCCCGTGCGCCACGAGCGTTGAAATATTCTTGCCAGTGGCTCTGCAATGACGTTGGCCAGTGCCTTCAGCACCCTCGGATGGAGCTCATCCGGGCCTGTTGACTTAAAGGCATCCAGTTCTTCCAAGTGACTCTGCACCAACTCAGGGTCTGCGCATGGAAGTCTGGCGCCTTGGTGCTGCCTCTCTACAACCCCAGTGAGAGACTTGTCATGCCCCTCGCTTAGGAACACTGAGGCAAAGAACTCGTTGAGGAGTTCTGCCTTGTCCCCACTGTCCGTCACCAATTGTTTCTGCCCATTTAGCAGGGGTCCTATTCCTCCCTGGGCCTTCCTTTTACTCCCTATATATCTAAAAAACAATTTCTTGTTGTCCTTTACTTGGGATGCCATCCTCAGCTCCATGGTAGCTTTGGCCCATCTAACTGCCTCCCTACAAGCACGAGCAGAGGAGGTATATTCGTCTTTGGTGATCTCTCCCTGTTTCCACTTTTTATGTGCTCCCCTTTTGGCCCTTAGGCTGCCCTGGATTTCTGCGGTCAGCCAGGGAAGCCTCCTGGCCCCTTTCCCTCTTTTACCCCACACGGGGATTGTCTCGCTTTGTGCTCGAAGGATCATTTCCTTAAGGCACAGCCACCCTTCTTGGGCTCCCATCATTTCAAAACTCCTACTCTGCAGTGCGTCCTTGACTAATTGCCTGAGTTCATTGAAATCAGCTTTCCTAAAGTCTAGTACTTTCACCCTACTAGTTACCTTACCCACTCGACGTCTTATGGTGAATTCTATTATTAGGTGATCACTGTCCCCCAGATGGCTACCAATCTGTAGGTCCCCTACCATCAAGTCAAGGAGATACAACTAGTAGTAAGAACTGTAAACACTTCTGACAGATTTTGCTCTGGTTTCACAAATCTATTGTTCTGGATATCCTGCTCAGTTGTGCCATCAGATGCATATGCATGGTTCTCAATGCCTTTAAGACAGGTTCCAGCCATCATATATAATACAACAAAAAATCAACTCTAAAGAAAAATACAATTAAACATGCTGCTATGTTATATTTGTCTTGTGCTCAGAAAATCTCTCTGTTCTTTCCCTGAATGGTCACAGATATAAATATTAAATCTAAACCTGCAGGATAAAAGCCCACAGTGATGAGATTCTTTCTGACATGCACATTTTACCTCTCTCTTCTCGGCAAGAAAAAAAAGATAAAAGTAAGATCCTGGCTAGACCATTTAAGTGAACTTCAAGTATTTTCACACCTGTTGCTGTTTGAGGATCCTATTCCACTTCTCAGGTTTTTTGTCTATCTAGTAGATAAGCACCATCTTGGATATCAAAACTAAAAACTATGAATCATAATTTGAAAAAGTGATACAATTTTGGGAAGGCACTCTACCCTGATATCTTAAAGTATTGTCTCTCCCTCTTAGAGACAATTGGGCAGTAAGATCTTTTTTCAAATTAGTGATGTCCAAGCTGAAGAAGATGTTCTAATGCTGTGAAACCTGATAGTGAAAAGCTCTAGTGCAGATTCACAGAGAGGACAGCACTCAGAGCTTTCCCCACTTGAATAGTTTGTGCAATGTTTTGGCATAACTGGAAACTGTTTTCTCTGATGAATTAGGGGATGGGGAAGAGGCAGAGGTGTGGCTGTATGCCCCCCATTTTCATTACAACTAGGGCACTCTTCTTATCACATGGGAGTTGAGTAGCACCAGGCCACTCAGGGAAAACTCATGCTCCAAGGAGCATAACCTCTCTCCACACATGTTGCTTTTTCCCATCCTTATTCCAGAAAGTTACTATAACAGTTTTGGCACTGGTACGAACTGCATCCCCCTGAAGCAATGATGTAGTTTAAAATTACCCAGAAATTCACTCCAATGCCTTTGCTGTAGTTCCCTGGCTTTGTGGAAGAGCCATTTTACCCTTTAATAATATTCCTTGTGAACTCATAGATATACTGTCCTTTGCACATTTTTCACCCTATCCCAAACTAGAGAAAGGAAATCTAATTATGTAATAGTGTAAAAGGGCAGTATGTCCCCTTCAGAGGGGGCAGCTAGACCTGTTGAATAGATTCAGCAGTAGGGGAGTTGCTCATAAGGGAGGGACTGAGAGCCTAAAAAACCCCAAAGCATAAAGAGAACTGTGAGGGAAGAGTTCAGAGAGAAGGAACCAACTGTGAATAGAACAGCTGCTATAGTGAGGGACCAAGCTGATGTGCTGGGACCCAGTGCCAAGGGGTTCCCCTCTGAGTGCCCATGACACAGAATAAGGGTTTGTTTTTGGTTTGCCACTTATTTGAGATTTAAAACACAGTGTCTGAGTTGGGAAAAGTAGCTGAGGAACTCTTCAGGGGGCAACCTGCCTGCCAAAGCCAGCAGGCTAAGAAACTCACTTACAAGTAGTCATAGATTTCATAGACATTAGGGCTAGAAGGCACATCGGAAGATCATCGTGTCCAGTCCCCTGCCCAAGGGGCAAGAAGTCAGCTGGGGTCATAGGATTCCAGCAAAATAAGCATCCAAATTTCTCTTGAAGGTGGTCAATGTAGGTGCTTGAACCACCCCCCGTGGCAAACTATTCCAGACCTTGGGGGCTCAGACCGTGAAGAAATTCTTCCTTCTGTCCAGCCTGAAACGGTCTTGCAGGAGTTTATAATCATTTGACATTTTCATCCCTTGGGGTGCTCTGGTGAACAATCATTCCCCCATATCCTGGTGAACACCCCTGATAAACTTATAGGTGGCCATCAGATCACCCCGGAGCCTGCGCTTTTCCAGGCTGAAGAGTCCTATAGCTCTCAGCCTGTCATCATAAGGTCTGTTTTCCTGACCTCTGATCATGCATGTGGCTCTTCTCTGGACTCTCTCAAGCTTCTCCACATCCTTTTTGAATTAAGGAGCCCAAAACTGGATGCAGTACTCCAGCTGTGGCCTCACCAAGGCCAAGTACAAGGGGAGAATGACGTTCTGGGATTTGCTTGAGAAGCATCTATGGATGCAAGCCAGCGTTTTGCTTGCTTTACTGGCCACAGCATCACATTGAAGTCTCATATTCATCTTGTGGTCAATTATGACCCCCAAGTCCCTTTCATCTGTAGTGCTAACCAGCATAGCACAGCCAAGCCTATAAGGGATATAGTCATAAGGGAAAAAGATATAAAGCTGAATTCAGTTTTGGGGCCCCATTCATGAAGCATTTAAACAAACTCTTCAGAAATGTACAGTATTTACTGGACTTGGGGGGGGAAAAAAAAGGACTAAGTAGAAGGAAAAGATACAACAAGGGCTGTGTTACTCTCCAGGCTTCTTTTGAGTAGAGGGTATTTGTTAGAAATACTTTGAAAATTTGTAGTGAACATTTATCTCTTCAAATAAAAAAAAATGACATAGCAAGACCTACATCAGGTTCAGATCTCAACTCCTTGCAGGCACTGATTAATGGCCATTTAGTTGTTAGGATCTGATTGGAAGTAAATTACTTGATGCTTTCAAAGGTCAGAAAGATTTTTACAACTTTTTAGTGCCACTTGCCTGCAGACAAAGCATTCTAATATAATAAAAGCCTTAGTTTGTCTGTCCATAACACCCCAGGCCAACTGTGCATGCACCGCCAAGAGGGTGCATGCCGACTGACTGCAAGGGCCCAGAGAGCACAGCAGGAGCTGCCCCCCCCCCAACAACCAGCAGGGAGGGGGAGACTGTAAGGAAGGGGGGAAGAAGAGGGGGAGGGAGGCAGGGGAGCAGGAAAGAGAAGGGGAAGTGGAAAGGAGACTATTCAGTGGCAGTGCCCCCCTGCCCCTCTGCTGCCACTGCCGCCACCCAGCCCCAACAGCATCCGGCAGAGACGGGGAGGTGGTGGGGACAAAGGGAGGTGAGGGGGAGGCGAGCTAGGAAGGGGGGGACATGTTGCTTGCCACCAGGTGCCAGTAGCCACCGTCACATGCAAGCTCCCCTCCCCACCATTTCTGGGAGCCGCTGGCAGCATCGGATGGAGCGGCAGGGGGAGGGGGGAAAGCTCCCCTCCCCACCATTTCTGGGAGCCGCTGGCAGCATGGGATGGAGCGGCAGGGGATGGGGGGCGGGGCACACAGGGACAGATGCAGGGGGACACAGGAACAGGTGGGGTGAAATCACACAGGGCTAGAGGTGGAGCAGGGGATGGCGGTGCTTCATCTCCACCCGCCTCCCCCCCCCCCCCCCTT
>NW_005842278.1:1354683-1356495 GCF_000455745.1 Alligator sinensis
GCAATTTACTAGTATTACAATATGCAATTAGAGCCCATTCTAACTGAGCTGATCTGACTTTGCAATACTATGTTTAATATTGTCCCTTCTTGCTGAAGATATTGTTTTTCAGGTGCATTCAACTGAAGAAGGTCACAATCTTTAAGGATATTAATGGAGACATCAAGATGCATCCTTTGTGATGAGGGACGTACTGCAGTACACCATCACACGGGGAAATGCTTTTTTTCCAGGTGTAACAGATATAGGCAGAAGCTTTATTGAATTTCCATCTTGATATTTAAACTTTGGCACTGTAGCTGTCAGCAGCCAAAACAATAGAATGTCTCACATTAGAACAACTGGCACAAGGAAGTGCTGGATCCTCATGTTAGAAAAATTAAGAACTAGTACTGAAGGGCAATGGAAGAAGAAATGCAGAATTGTGGTTGACAGAAAGGAAATGGATCCAGATCTGCAATTGTCTCTCCAATTGCTAGGACTGCTATAGATCAAGTCCTTTTTGTCACATACAAAAACAACAACATCTTGTATAGATTTTCACCAGTCCTCTATTGTACACCAACTCTATATTCACTATGACAGGTTTGGAGCAGAAGGAAAGGCATGTTTTAGTCTGTCATATTGAATGAAATAGTTTGAATGTTTGTAAAGGTTGCCCATTAGCCAGTTTCAGGAAGAAGATAGGATTTATCTCCTTATCTAGCTCATTGTTTTGGGGCTACGTGCAAAATGTCCTGACTTCACTTAAAGCCTTAACTTAAATTGTATCTTTAGAAGTCTTTTACAAAAAAGCAAATATCCTGAATTCCGAGACATCAAAGCCTAAGGCCTTTTAACAAAACTGCTAAGAAAAGGGTATTTACAGTGATATGGAAGAAGTCTCCCCAAGAGTAATTTAAAATGCTCAACAAAGGTAATTTCTGTTGAGTAAGATCCGAGCCCAAATTTGGGAGTTATGATAAGTTGAGTAGGAGGAGCCCACTGACGGCAGTTCACTCAATAAAAACCTGTAACTTACTGTCCCAATTTGGAGGTGACTTCACTTGCAGAACAACGAAGGAAGAATCGCAAGTGTAAGCTCGGATTAGATTGATCACCTAGCCCAACCTCTCCGTGAACACGAATCTCTTAGTTCACGCTGAAGCCGCGGAGCACCTGAAAGGGACTGAAGGAAGGGGACTTAGTCCTATCACTGCTGAGCCCAGCTCATTGAATAGTATTGCTGAGGCCAGCCCATTGAACCGTACTACTGAGGAATGAAACCATATTTTGGTATTTGGCTTCTCGGAATTCTAGGATTTTAAGTATATTATGAAAAATAATAGTATTGATTCAAATTTAACTTTTAGTTGTAATTGTAGTTGTTTTTGTAACACTAATTCTTATAGCATTGTTTGGGAAGGAAGTGCATTCGGAGCATTGTTTCTGATATATGTAATTATTGTGTTTTTAATGTTTGTGGTGTTTCTTAAAGCTAAGCAGTGTTATATACGTAGCAAAGAGTTTTAAAATAAAATTGTGTTGTATAAATTAAGTGTGTAATCATTGTGAAATCGTGCAATCAGCTAACTACTCCCCCAGCCAGTGCATCAAAACGAATCAGTAAATTGTGTGGGATTTTCTCTATTCCATAACCCACTAGAGACATAGTCTACTTGGCTTTTTGGACTAGAGAAGGATTCAGTCAGGAAGGATACACATGACTATTTTTCTGCATGGATTTCGTTGCCTTTAGAATGGTGCTTATACTGCTATGCCGTATTAGAACAGCAAAATGCAGGAGAGGAGGGTGGGGTTTCCATACATTAA
>NW_005842278.1:1356526-1362872 GCF_000455745.1 Alligator sinensis
AAATCTTTTTCATGATACATTAATGAAAAAAGGATATGCATGAAATATTCTGTGTTTTAAATCAATGATTAAAGCAATCCTCTTTTGTATGGGTATTAGACTAGTGTTTCAACAAGAAGAAGAAGTTGGGCAGTAATAGAATCAAATTTGTCACTCTGTGTGGATTCAGGGCAGGGGGAGGACGCAGGGGAGAAAAGGACCAGAGACAAAGACAATTTCCCACATGACATTTATGCTCCACTGGAATGATGAAACCGTTAAAAATGACATGAATACTAAGGGAGACTGTCCCCCATAAACAGCTCAGATTATGAAATTTACTCCTACATTGCAAAACAAAAAACAAAACAAACAAAGAAAAAGGCAATAGATTTCAATGTCTTTATTTAACTTAAGCTTCTATGATTATCACTGTCCCATCTTTAAACAACATCTTTGGGGAGAAAAGGGGAAGAAGAAACAAACTCAGAATTTTTAAAATGGAAGTTGAAAAACGAACAGGGAAAGCCATAAGATAGGCTGATAAGTATGGTATGAAAAACTTAGTGGTACCTGGCTTTTTGTCCTGGATAAACTACTGACTTTTTATATAAACAAGAAAGTCTCATGAGACTTGACCCAACTCTTAATTAAATCGATGAGCAAGCTCATCGGAAAAGTAGATTTCTTTTTATTTCTTTGATTTGATTCTCCAAATTTCTTTTGACATTTAAGTCAACCTCACCACAAAACCTATAAAACTGGGTCAGTCAAAAATCTCACTAACAACTCTAGATTGCTGCTGAGCAAGATTTTCTGGGTAAAAGCATTCCGTAAAGCAGTTGCATTCAACCTTGGGTGCAGACAGAAGTGACAATTTTTGCTCAATCCAGCCAAAGAAAGCAGTTTACAGCTGTGACCAAACAAGTTCATGGCAGCAAACAGCTTCAAAAATGGCTGATCGGGTGAAAATCTGACCCCTTGTTGCATGAGGTATCAAATAAATGTGTTTCAAAATGCAACATCTTTTGTAACTTGTATCTGAGGAGCTCCCAGCCTCTCACTGTTTTCAGAATGGAAGGGGGGAAAGGGAGTGGAGGGAGTTCAGTCTGGGGGGTTTTCAGCCTCTACTAGAGTGTGGGGTGGGTGTATCGGAGCCCTGCATACCACCCCCCGCAGGGGACTACAATACCCACCCTTCAACAATGGCTGGGGAGCCTCAAGAACAAACTCCCTTCCCTGCCTTTCCCCCCATACCATGGCTGAAAACAGTGAGCATGGCAAAGAGCCTGGACATTGCTATGAGAACCTGGCTGCAGGCTCCCAACCCACAACTAGATTCTCCTCCTCCTGGAACTAACACTGAACTTGTTTGTTCTGGGGTAACATTGTAACTCCAAATGCTTTGCAGAAGTCATTCTCAGTTACAGCTGGGAGCTGCACACCTGTCTGCACCCCTTGGCTGTGTCCAGATGAGCACAGCTGTGAAGTACGTAGAGCTGAAAACATGTCTATGGTGCCACATCCCACACATTCAGATGTTCTCCCTGCTGCAAGTGAGCACTGCCCGTGTGTACGCTGCTCCACTTTTTTTTCCCAGCGTTTATTTTTTTTTTTACCCCTGGCAAAAAAAAAACCATGGGAAAATAAAGGGGAGCAATGCATGCATGGGCAGCGTGTGCCTCTCAAAAGTGGAGCCAAGATGGCCAGAGCCACGCTGCAGCTGCTGGCCAGGCTCTGCATGGCAGAATCGCTGCTCCTGCAGCTCCAGGAGGCTGCCAGGACCCCCGGTAAGGCTGCTGGGGTCATCCCAATGCTGGATCCAGCCTCTTCTGCTACCCTACCTGGGGTAACTTACTGTGCGCCAAAGCGTGTATGGCACGGACATCCCCTGGGGACAAGTAGCAGTGGCACAAGATGTGCCACCACTACTTGTTCCCAGGGAATCAAATGCCCACACTCATGTGGACGTGGCCCTTGTGTCCTAATGAACCAGATTAACTTCTTTATTACATTTACTGGTCTCGCTAGGCATTGTATTCTATGTACTGAACTACAGGGACATAGGTGTAGCCTGGAGAAGTTTACAAATATAAAACAATTACCAAGAATGAAAACTCATTTGTTTCTTCATTACATTGAAGAAGTCTGTGCTTCTTCCTATGCATGGTTCACCCAGGCTTGTTAAAGGGTGCAACTTCTGCTGAAGTGACTATGGTGTTAGTAGATTTATTTTAAAGAACAGTGTGAGCCTTGCCATGATGACATACCAGTTATGTAGAGGAGCAGTTGTCACTACTTTGCACACACACTGCTTCTCATACCACTTGAATTAACTTTTTGGCAGAGACATACAAGCCTGTAGCAATATCAGAAGGGCGTCCCTTTTTCCCCCATGTACAGACAATGTATATCATCTTTTTAACTTATGAGTTCACAGTCTTCAGAGAAGACCTCCTGAGAAGCAAACTAGAACTCAGAATTGTTGATAAATGTTGAGCAGACCAACTGCCATCTATTCACTGCCTGTGCAACATGTCAGCATAGGTTATTCTTTCCCCCACTAAACACCATGTGGCCACAAGCTTATCTCTTTAGCAGCAGCTAAACATGTGGAAACTTATTTTAATGTGATGATGTTTGGGAAGTAATTCAGGAAAGCAGGGGCACTTCCTGATGCATTGCAGTACTTTAAACAATACTCAGCTAGAGCAAGACTAAGTATACAAATCCATTTTGCTAAGGCAGCTATTAGGTTCTGAGGTATTTGGACTGACACTGTTGAAATAAAGATATTTAATGCATCTCCAATCAAACAAAAACATACCCCGATGATCTTCTGAGGTCCCTCCCAGCCTTACAATCTATGAAGAGATGTTCACTATTATATCTTAGGAAAAAAGAAAGCAGTTGTCCATCCAACTTCCAATTGAGTTTTATACTTGTACTTAGAGATGTACAAACATGTTTAATTGATATATTTCATTTAGAAGTTTCACCAGTTCTTTTCAGTTTTTGCCCAGCTCCTGTTGACATCTATACATGCGGTGCTGTGGAGTTAAAAAGTCCCAGAGCCACTCTGGCCTGGAGGTATTTTAGGGGCTCTCTCTCTGATGTAGTGCTAGTTTGTGGATTATCCCATGCTTAGGAAGAATTCAGGTCCCATGTGGTTAGGGCTGGCAAAATCCACAAGAAGGCTGATCACTAAAAATGCACACAAGACTTGCAAGGAAGCTAGGTATTAGCCTGATGAGGGGGTAAGAAATTTCATTTGTCTTTTCATTCTTGTCTCCCCCTTTCTGCTTACTCTTCCTCAGGCTTGGGCTCCAGCAGCTGCCATCCCTACTGCAGGCTGAGGCATGGAACATGTGTTTGCTCTAGCCTCAGCCCACCCTGGTAGCAACAATGATGGCAGCTAGGGCTGGGCCCTGGAGCCAGGAACAGAGCTGCCAAGCCCCCACCACCACTGCTATATGGTCAGGATGGCACTAGCCCTAGGCTGCAGTAAGGATAAAGCCTGCTGGAGCTCAAGCCAGAGCAATAGTAAGTGACAGGCATGGGGCAGGTCAGATGGGGGGCAAAGGCTGTGGGTGGTTGGAGACCAGATGAAGTGGGACCCCAGGCACAGGGGTGGGCAGGCATGGGGGGAGCAAGTGGTAGGAGGAGACAGGTGACAGGAAGCATGGTATAAAAATTGCAAGAGGCAGGGGTCAAGCTGCTTAACCTCCCCCAGTGCTTGTTCCCCCCCCCCCAACTGCTTCCCTCACTGCCAGCTACCCCACCTGCCCCCTACTACCTCCTCACCACCTGCTCCCTGTCATCTGTCCCCCTACTGTCCTCTCATCTTCTGCCATGTCCCAGTTTTCTGGACTGCATTAGTGGGGGGAATTAATTTAAGATAACCTTCCAATAATTTGATTCTATACACGGAAAATAACAACATATTTATAAATTTTCTATGCATAGAATTTAATTATGGGTGGGGGGTCTTAAATTCAGAATAATCTTGGCTTCAGGTAAATCATTTTGTTGTTTTGCCTCCTTACTAATTACCTGTGGTAAAAAGGGATCTCAGGTTATGTGATATTCCAAGATAATTCATTCTACAGAAAAGGGTAGATACCCAGACCAGAAGGTCCATGTGCCCAGGTAAGGCCTGAGCCAGGCCAGAGGGACCTGAGAGCCTGGAGGAGGGCTGTGTGCATGACCACGGGTCTGAGAGTTCAGGGGGAAACTGTATAAGAGACCAGAGGGTCTGGGGGCTGAGTGTACAAATAGTTAACATCAGATAGAAAACATCCACAAGGCTTTGGGCATGGGGTGGGGAAGGAAAAGGAACCACACAATTTTCCCTTAAGGCTACAGGTGCCCTACAGGAGCATAGTCAGGTCAAGAGGGACCTATCAAAACTAAGGGATGGATTGAGGATAATGGATACAGTCCCAGTGGAAATTATTAGGCTTAAGGCTCACTAAGGCCTGTAGGCAACCTCCCTTATCAACTTTTAATATTAACAACAAGGCGTGGCTGGTGAGCAACAAGAGAGTCCAAGCCAGGCAGGAGCTGCAAGACCACCAGAGGGCATCACGTCCACCCCTGTAGCTATGAGCCTGTCCCACACCTAACAGTGATAATATTGTGTTTCACCCTGTGGCACCCTTGAAAGTGTCTCGAGAAACCCCAGAATGACATGGCACTCTGGGTGAGAATCTCTGGAGTAAGGACTGGAGCCCTACACCTCAAGAAAAAGAACTAGCCTAACAATCAGACTTTTTTTCTTGCTCTCTTTCTCCTCTGTCTATCCTTATCTCAACCTAAGAAAAATTAAATAAATGTGATGCAAAAGGGCTATGAAATTCCTTCCTCAGCACTGGAAGAGTTCCATTAATATATCAAAGAAGTAATTAATTTTGCAGCTTCTGATTTCAGTTAGCCAGCGGTGATGCTCTGGATAAGAGGAAAGAAAACCCCAAGCAAGAAGTAGGAACTAATAGACAAGATCTGTCATGGCCGCCCTCAGATTATGGGGCGAAGCCTGTTCCTTGGCTTAACCCCTCATCATCATTATGAACTCCTCTGCAAAGAGAGAAAGATGTTTTACAGAGTTTCTTCTCTGTATAAAAGCCAAACAGATTGAAAATTACTTTTCTCCTCCTGTGACCTTTTGGCCATGATGATGACTGGTATTATGTTGGCACTGCACTACAACTACCAGCAGTGGGCCATAATCTAGCACCCTCTCTCATGCTGAAGCCCTAGGTGTTACTCACCATAAAGTATGTCATCTTTGAACCAATATTTTTTTTTTTTTTATAATTAAACATTTTCCCTGTCTAGGGCTCATTAGGCTGAGGGTCTGGGATTTTTAAACACCTATTTGCAGATGATGAGAAAACAATAAACATTAGGCCACACTTTATATTCAGGTTATATTTACAACTATTTCAAAAAGTAACTGTTATTTTAATGAATGATTAAGCAATGGTTATAGAGTTTAATAAGTCAATATTAGCTTGCCTATAGTTCCTCCTACCAAGACACTGAGACCCACAGTACTCATGTTTATAAGATACATAAATAGTTTGGGGGGGGGGGGGAGGCGGTTCCACAGCAAGCAAGGTGATTCCTCTGTGGAAATTACAGAGGAAACACCTTGCTGTCCACTACTGGAAAGATCATTGCAAGAACCCTCCTGAACTGTTTCTTTCTACTTGCTGAAGAGCTCTTCCTGGAATTTCAGTCATTGAGCTACTGTACGCTGATGATGTTGTAACATGTGTTCACTCAGAAATAGACTTTCAGGCAATCATCAACTTCTTTACCAAGGCATACAACAAAATGGGACTGACGTTTAATGTTCAGAAGACTACAGTCCTCCATCAACAAGTGCTTAATGAGCAGTACCCAGATCTGCTAAATTAGATTTACAGTGAGACTCTGGAGAACATTGAGTATTTCCTGTACCTCAGAAGCCATCTCTTGTAGATGGCTGATATCAGTGAAGAAATCCAACATCACCTTAAAAGTGCAAATGCAGCCTTCAGACACCTGAGGAAATGGGTGTTCAAAGATCAAGATATCAGATCCAAAACCAAGCTCATGGTTTATCAAGCAGTCATGATCCCCACCTTACTATATGGATCTGAGACGTGGACAACATACAGAAGACACCTCAAGTCACTCAAGAAGTACCATCTGTCATGACCCAAAGGCATGATTTTGTGTGTGCTTCGGCACCAGAATTATCCCCGCCAAGTTGCAGCTTCATTGCACGGGAGAGTTTCCTGTTGCAGAGGAAAACCCCGGTGCAGGGACCAGTTTCCCGCCTTTTCGCAGCTTCTTTTGCAGAGTGCATTGCTCATGTTGC
>NW_005842278.1:1363162-1366110 GCF_000455745.1 Alligator sinensis
AGAGCCTTCAGCCGGATTGGGCTAGAGTTCACGAGTTTAGAACTCTTGTCCGCCTCTCTTCTTTCCTGTCTGTAACCGCAACTCAAGCAAGTTTTCCAGCCTACACCACTGCCATCTCGGTGTAAGTAAACAATCTTTTAAACTACCGCTAAGCGTTTGTGCCTAATTCCAGCTCGACGGCCTTCCCTCTCCAATCCGGCATGCCCGGGCTGCTGGCCACAGCCTGCGTGCAGCACGGAAAAGGGCTCGGGTCGCTCCTGGCCCGCACACCATCAAGCTGCCTGCAGAAGATCCTTTGAATCCAGTGGGAAGATAGATGCACCAACATTAGCATCCTCCCACAAGCAAACACCACAAGCATTGAGGCAATGATGATTTGACATGAACTTTGCTGGGCCAGCCACATCATGCAGATGCCCAACTCTAGACTCCCAAAGCATGTTTTATTCTCCTAGCTCAGTCAAGGTGCAAGAGGAGGGCAGAGAAAGTGCTTCAAGGGTGTCCTCAAGGCCAACTTGAGAAAAATATAACATCAACTTGTGAGAGACTATTGCCCAGGACTGCCCCAAATGGAGGAAGAGTCTGCTGCAAGGATCTCACTACTTTGAAACCTTACAATGAGAACAGGAGACAGAAAAGCAGGAGCAGCAAAATAGCATGTTAAGGACCAAAACAAGAATCCAAAGCCACCCACCCTGCATGGAAACATGTGCCTGAGTTGCAACAGAATCTATTGTTCCTGGATCAGCCTCATCAGCCATATTCAGACCCACAGATAAAGCAATCAAGAAAGACAATCATCCTCAATTGCAAGGGATTGCCAATGGTGAAATAACTATAAATCACTTACTTGCTCTTTATAAATGACACCTTAATATAAAATGTGATAAGTGATTATATTTTCTGCTGTCAAGATACTGATTTGTTTAATATACATCAGTAATTGTAGTTTGAGCCACAAGTGTCATCTGATGATAAAAGAGGGGTTGATTATATATAAACCCATATAGACATGCCTCTGAATTTATAAATCAAGAAAAGTAACAACATTTCACATTGGACAGCAGTCCTTCTTATTGAGTTCAATTAAATGTTTGCCATAAGGTTTGCACTATTGAGCCCGTAAGATGTCAGTTTTGACTGGCAGAATACAGAGAGAGCCAGATTCTCAGCTCACCTGAAGCCTAGGAATCTATACTATACCTGCTATCATCACTGAATATTAACTGAAATATTTGATTTATTTTTAATTAAACCCTCTTAAAGTCAATGGATGCCTACAAAAGGATCAAACCTTTACTGAAAAATTAAAGCTAGTACCTGTATATATATATATAACATGATTTAGCAATACCGCATTATAGCTTTTACAATATTACATACTTTAGTTAACGGGATTCATTTTCCCTCTCACTTCCATTGGGGTAAAGCAGCCTTATTCTACTAAAAATCAATAAAATTGTATCCAGTGGGAGATCACTCACTGGCTTTCACATAGAAGCAGGGTTATTTTCCAATAATTTGGAGATTCAAGAAGAAATTTATTCTTCAGTAGAATTGAAAATATTGTTTGAAAGAGTTGCATCTATTTTCTGAAGCAACATAACAAAAAATAAAATATTTCCTAAGAAAATTCTGGTACATTGTGAAAGCTTAATTTCAGCAGCCAAAGGTACATGAAAACACTTCCAATATTATCATTACTCATCCTGATTTATATCTGGAAAAGAAATCCAATGATGAATATCATGATTATTCCTATTTCTGTTTCCTCTCCTTGTTTCCCCTCAAAAACTGACAATGGCATTGAAGTCAAATTAAACATCTGTTTGTAAAACAAACCAGAGTGCTGATGACAGCTGTGGTGGAATGGTAAATGCTCTACAGCTGTCAGGCTTCTAAATTAACAATGATTTTCATTTACCAACAGCAAACAAGGAAATGGTGGCATCTCACCCCCTTTGCTTTTTCACTGCTTGCTGTATAGAAAAATGAAGAATTTATTAATGACTTGGATGGAAAGGGGGGTGGGGATCCTAACAATTTAATCCTATTTCTATTGAAGTCTGAGTATAGTTCCTTTTACTGGAAGCAAGACTCAGTCTAAATCTCATTTCAGAGCTAGTTTTCAAGTATCATTTGAGGAGTTTTCCACCTCCCTTGTAAACATCATCATCTTCCCATATTGTTTTCCTCCTGGCTAACTAAACATATAAAGAGTTCTTTGAAATGTTACCTTTTTAATAAAAAGAATCTGTCAGCCTATAAAAAATGACCAGCCACAGAAAAAAAGGAAACATTGACTAAAGGAGGCTTTCCAGATAGCATATGATTTTTAAAAACTGTAAAACTTTGAACAATGTTTTTTCATTCTTACCTACAGTTCCTCAAAGTTTATTCAAAACAGGCTCACGTATTATTTACACCAGACTAACTCTACATGAACTTTCAATCCTCAAGTTAAAGTTTGAATCTGGAAAAGACCTATTTTGAGACATGGATTAGAATTAACTGTGAGCCCACAGAGAAGTTTAAAAGTTTTTTCATATTCACTTGATTTTACTGCAAGTGGGAGTAGAACAACTGTCCATACTAAAAAAAACAGAGACTTTTCAAGTGAATGTGAATTGAACTTGGAATATACCAGCAAACAGTAGTTTCAAACTGTGAATGTCAATTCAAGAGAAGTAAAAAAAGGTTATATCTTTATTTGATAAAAAAAAAAAAAAATCACAAGACCATAAACTAATTTTACGTACACTACTACTAGCTGGCAAACATGGGGCCAACGAACTCATGAATTATTTCAATTGCACTTGAGTGTCTCACATCAGGTATGCATTTAATTATAATTATAATGGCTTCTCTAGCAAGCCAGCAGACAAGAAGGAGAACTAATATCAATTCCTGTAATACAAGTAAAACAATTTACCGTATTTACTTGAATA